>NC_133779.1:4766538-4848707 GCF_003597395.2 Chelonoidis abingdonii
TTTTAGAAGGTCTCTTTCTATAAGTCAATAATATATAACTAAACAATTGTTATATGTAAAGTAAATAAGGTTTCAAAATGTTTCAGAAGCTTCGTTTAAAATTAAATTAAAATGCAGAGTCCCCCAGACTGATGGCCAGGACCCAGGCAGTGTGAGTGCCACTGAAAATCAGCTTGCGTGCTGCCTTCGGCACGTGTGCCATAGGTTGCCTACCTCTGGTATAAGATAGCTTCTAGAGGCGTAACTTTGGAGCACACCTTCTGCATAAGGTGAACGTAGCGACGCTGCATGAGACAACTATACATATAAAATGATGATAATATAATCCCAACTACACACATAAAATGATGGGTCTAAATTAGCTGTTACCATGCACTCAAGAAAGAGATCTTGGAGTCATTGTGGATATTTCTCTGAAAACATCCACTCAATGCGCAGCAGCAGTCAAAAAAGTGAACAGAATG
Source organism: Chelonoidis abingdonii (assembly GCF_003597395.2). Lineage (NCBI taxonomy): Eukaryota > Metazoa > Chordata > Testudines > Testudinidae > Chelonoidis > Chelonoidis abingdonii. The sequence continues at coordinate 4,767,003 of NC_133779.1, forward strand.
TTGGGAATCATTAAGAAAGGGATAGACGATAAGATGGAAAATATCATATTGCCACTATATAAATACATGATACGCCCACATCTTGAATACTGCGTGAAGATGTGGTCACCCCATCTCAAAAAAGAAATATTGGAATTGGAAAAGGTTCAGAAAAGGGCAACAAAAATGATTAGGGGTATAGAACGGCTGCCGTATGAGGAGAGGTTAAAAAGACTGGGACTTTTCAGCTTGGAAAAGAGATGACTAAGGGGAGATATGACAGAGGTCTATAAAATCATGACTGATGTGGATACAGTAAATAGGGAAGTGTTATTTACTCCTTGTCATAACACAAGAACTAGGGGTCTCCAAATGAAATAAACAGGCAGCAGGTTTAAAACAAACAAAAGGAAGTATTTCTTCACACAAGGCATAACCACTCTAACTCCCAGATCCTTCCTAAGTGGCGTACTTTGCATTTGTCCTTATTGACTTTCAGCCTCTTTATTTCAGACCATTTCTCCAGTTGATCATTTTGAATTTTAATCCAGCCCTTCAAAGTGCTCGCAACCCCACCCAGCTTGGTATCATCCGCAAACTTTATAAGTGTCCCTAGCCTGTGCTTGCCAGAAGCTGGGAATGAGCAACAGGGGATGGATCACTTGATGATTCCCTGTTCTGTTCATTCCCTCTGAAGCACCTGGCATTGGCCACTGTCAGAAGACAGGACACTGGGCTAGATGGACATTTGGTCTGACCCAGTATGGCCGGGAGGCAGGGAAAGATAACACACATGGGAATGTTTTAAGCAGTAAAAAAATATGATCTTTTCTCCCATTTTTACTGTTTCCCCAACTGTTGTAAAAAACAGTAACAAAGTGTGAGAAGTAGGGAGAAACCCCCAATATTTTGAAACAAAAAAAGTTTTATTTTTTTTCCCTCTTGAAATTTTCCAAAAGGAAACATTTAAAAAAAAATCAAATATTTCTCTACACTAAAAATTAAAAAGGAAAAAATAAAAAAGGTTTCCTTGAAAAATCTGGGTTGACTGAACTCTCTTTTCCAACGAAAAAAGGTCTCACCAGCAATTGCGCAGCTAAAGCAGCGATCTTACTCGACTGTAGCTCTCAAAGTGCTTTACAAAGGAGGTCAGAGTCATTTTCCCTGTTGTCCAAATGGGAAAATCACAAAGAGGGTCTGCCCAAAGCCACGAGAACCCCAGTCTCCCGTGTCCTGCTCCAATGCTCTAACCACTAGGTTACACCACCTCCCTTATAAAGAGCAGACAGAGGATGGCCTGGTACGTTTTGCACAGCCCAACCACTTCCATTAGTTCTCTGCCACTAGCTGGTGACCAGACATGCTACTGACTGGTGCATTGTAAGGCAGCAGCAGGCCAACTTCGCACCTGTTCAGTTACCTTGGTGGTGGAATGTATCAGGGCCGCCCAGAGGATTCAGGGGGCCTGGGGCAAAGCGGGGAAGCTGCAGTGCTTGTACTCACCCAGCGGTGGTCTGGGTCTTCGGCAGCACTGAAGGGCCCCCTGCCGCTGAAATGGCACTGAAGACCCAGACTGCCACCGGGCCAGGGCTCGCGGGGCCCCTGTGATGCCTGGGGCAAATTGCCCCCCTTGCCGCCCCCTCTGGGTGGCCCTGGAATGTATTCACACCAGCACTACAATGCTGGAACCAGCATCAGTGAGTGGCTGGAGAAAGTTTGGCAGCTCCCCCACAACTTTCTGATAATCAGCCCTCTTTAAAAGCCACCTTAAGTCGGGCAGTCCAAAAAGTGCAGCTACCCCGGGGACACTCCTGGCTCTGATCCAAGGCACACCTAGGACCCAGCACACTTACACCCAGAAACTCTCCCCTTTCTGCTCCAGGACAGGAGACTGATCATCCTGGCATCCCCTTGCACTGAAACTTACGTAGATCTGGGAAATCGCTCACTTCTCTTGTGTTGCCCCTTTTTGATCTGAGCAGTTTGCCAATATTCAGGGCTGTTTCTATTAGAAAGAGAAATGGAGGTTTGGAGCCAGTTACCTTTGATGCAATCCTGCCTATTTACAAAGTCCTGTTTCCCTGAACACAGCCGGAACCAAACCGCAAGAGCCAATTCCTTGGCTCGCAGTTCCAAGCCTCATTCTAGCCAGTGCTCAGCCCAAAAACTTTCTCACTCCATTTTTTCTCAGGGCCACATTACCAGCGCTTCCACAGCAGGGTCTGGCGCTTCCTTCTCTCCCTGCTTCTTTCACAGATGCACAGACCTCCACCAAACAATAACAAGCAACACTCCTTCTGTCCACAAGTGCCTTTGTTTCGGATGGAAGCTGCTATTGTTTCCACAAAGGAGCTTAATTGTTTATTATATTTATCCCAAATGAAGGGCAGTGGTTACACCTACTGGCTTCAGCAAGGTTTAAGCCAACCCATAATACTCCCAAGCCCTATCCTCTGGAGAAGACTGGTCCCTAGAAGATGGTGGGTGGTGGCGGTGGAGCGGTTGGGGAGGAGACTGGGCACAGCCCAATCAGTCCAGAGAGAAGCTCAAACTGAAAGAGCCTTTGCAGCACTATAAAGCATCTGGGCGTGGATTGCTTAGCTGAGCAGTTGCAGACTGAAAATTAATTAGCATGGTAATTTCCTCTATGGCCCCTAATAGCTCAGGCTGGGTCTTGTAACTAATTGTAAGCAGCCTCCCAGTGACCAGTTAGTTTCACCGGAGAAATCTCTCCCCCCACCACTCCGTCCCCACGCATCACACAGGTCCAGTCACTTCTCTCACTGTCAGGAAGCATGGAGCCAATTGGAGAATCCTGGGGGCCAGGAGGAATTTCCCACCTTTAGGATGTATTTGGTGGGCAGCAAAAGTGTCAAAGCAGGTAAGAAGGAGGGAATTAATTGCGCGGGTCTGCTAGCGGGGCTATCCTGCCAAGAAATGGTGAAGTGGGCTGTGCTCAGTGATGAGGGAGGGGCTCACTAGGTGAGGAAAGACCTAGGGTGTGGGCTGAGCAGCCCCAAGGGAGGAATCCTAGGAGCAAACAAGTTCTGGGGAGGTTACAGATGAGGGGGAATGAGCAGAATTAGGCTGTGTGAGCAGCAAGGTGGCCCCCATGTGCAGATAACTCAGCATCCAAAGGACACGGCTTATAGCAAGCTCAACTCACTGAGGCGATGGATACATTGCAGCAGCAGGAATTGAACATGCAACCTCCCTCCCATGACCCAAGCCCCTACTGCTTAAGCTAAAGGGCTCGTGTCCAATGGTAGACTGGTATGATCTCACTCCAAGCCCCGTGGACCTGTTGGGCCTTTTCCCACCTCTGGCTCCCCCCATTAAGTGTCTGCCAACATCAACCCAGCCAGAAGCCTGATGGAGCCATCAGCACATGCAGCACGGAGACCTGAATGCCACAGCATGCCTGGGGAGGGTTTCTCCTCAAGGACCTGGGCAAAGCCCACCAGCATCGGGGTCGATGTGCACCCAGTGCTAGCACACAATGCCTCTTTCTCCCTCCAGTGGCTGCCTTATAGGAGAATAGCTTACTACTGCTGCTGCCCTGCAATATCCTGGAGCTCCTTTTCCTTCCATCATCATGTACCAAGCCAACTTCACCCACCCTACAAGGGAGTGGGGAAGATATACTCAGTCGTCTCCCTTCTATGGGTCATCCCCACCTCTGGGTCTAGGATACAGAGCCACTCGTCACCTTTGTGATACCCCACAAAACATTCATGGGACCTCGTTAGCTATTCACTCCCCACCCCCCCTCCACTGCCCTGTTTATAATACCAAACTGCTCGATGCAGAGGCTGCCTGCTTTGGAAGAAGAATCTATCTATGGTACTGGGGCACGCCCCATTTCCCCACCACATCCAATCCGCTTTGATGCCTCTATCCTCATAACATAATGCCCCCATTTTACAGATGGGGCACTGAGTCACAGAGAGAGGCAGTAACTCACCCAAGATCACAGATCAAGATTACCCTGTGGACGGTGGAAGAGCCCATGTCTCCTGTGAACCAGGTTAGCACCCCTAACCACTGGGCCAATCTTCCTCTCCAACAGCAGAGCTGCTGTGGATAGGTAGATCTCAGCCACCCTCCTCCAGCTCACTGCAACCTTCCTGCTGCCTAGCCAGCACTGGAAAACCACCAGGTCCAGCATCTGTCCCCGAGCATACCTTGCCCATGCCACACTGGCCTCTGATCTGGACACAGGTGCCCGGAGGGCAGCTCTTGCTCTGACTCAGCCTGGGGAGGGGATCGGGACAGGAACTGGTTCTGGGACATTGGGTCAGATCTGAGCCCAGATGCCCGGTGGGCAGCTCCTGCTCTGACTCCCAGCCTGGGGCGGGGATCAGGACAGGAACCGGTTCTGAGATGCTGGGTCAGATCTGAGCCCAGATGGCCGGCACACCCGCCCTTCCGCCCTTGGCAGCATCTGCCTCCCTTGCTCAGAAATTAGGAGGGAGAAAGACAAGAAGGAATGACCGAAAGAAAGAAAAAGACGCAGCAAACAAACACTCAGTGTTGCCTTTGTCTGCGCAGCAGTAATTGGGCCTGACAGATGCAAATAAAAATTGACGGAAACACATCTTCCCCGCACGCCTGATTGACAGCAAACACATTATTAATGCAGAGAGATTAGCACATAATGGACATCTGTCAGCTGTAATGACCAAGGTGGGCCTGGCATGTCACTGCGCGCCGTGATTGACACATGGCGACACGCAGTCGCGCATGGGGGACGTGGGCCTGGAAGGAACCGCCAACAGGGGAGCAGGAGGTTCGGGGGCAGCGTTAGCGAGGTCATGCAGTTGGCACCGTGCCCCGCCCTCAGGCACCGAGACCACAGCAGCTAAGACAAGCCTGGGAGCCCAGTCCCAGCTCTGCCCATCACTCACTCAGGGACCTTGACTCACTTTGTGCCTCAGTTTCCCCACCTGCCCAATGGGGGCTGAAGCTCCAGGTTTGCATAGCACCGGTCCGGTTCACAGCTTATTAGGTGCTAGGGGTTAGCTGATCCAGGGCCCAGTGGCTCCGAGATCAGCCCCCACAGCCCCAGTGGGCATCACAGCTGCTGCAGGGGTTTGGTGGGGGAGGAAGGCATGTGACTGTCCCACCTGCCATACAGGGGCCCATTTGCAGGGCCTATCCCCCAGCAGCACACCTGGGGCAGGACGCTTACAGGGATGGCATTTAACCCTTGTTTTGCTGGGACAGAAGGTCACGGCTCCCCAGCCCCCCCGTGTGCCCTTAGTCATCCACATGGTGCCTTCCCTAAGGGTCTCCCCTCCCCCTGCTTTATGTCCTTCCTGCCCACTCTCCTTCTCCCCAGAGGTGGCTGCATTTCAGCACATATAAGGCTAGAGGGGGGAAGCAGGGACAGAAGCGGCTACTAGCCCCACCACTGCACCGGTTCCCTCTTCCCTGCCCCACCAGTGGGACAGGGCTGGATCTATGAGCTCTCTCAGATACCAGGACACACAGGCAACCGCCTGCTCCCACTGAATCCAGCCCAGCTCCTGCTGTGACACGGGGAGAGCCACAGGCCGAAGGTGGGACAGGGTGGGGAGCCTGGCAGTGGTGGGAGGAAAGTCCTGGGGTGCTGCTTTGCCTCCCCCCACCCCCCTCCGGTGTCAGCAGAGACGTGGGGCTGGCATGGAAATGGAGCATCTGGAGCGGGCAGGGCAGGGCAGGGTGGGGAGGAGCTCCCCTGCCCACGCCACCTGCTGGGACTAGGCCTAACCTTGACCTCTGACTCAGGCAGGCAGCCCGGTGACTCCGTGGGGCCGCAGCTGTCAGTCACGCAGCCTCCAGTCCATGTCCGGGGCTCCCCGCGGGCTGTGGCATGCCTGACACGCCAGCTGCCAGCCACTGACACATGACTGACCCCGTTAACCCCTGCGCCACCAGGGCCCTGCCCCCCTGTGCCCATCCACCCACCATTAACCCCCGCGCCACCAGGGCCCTGCCCCCCGTGCCCATCCACCCACCATTAACCCCCGCACCACCAGGGCCCTGCCCCCCGTGCCCATTCACCCACCATTAACCCCCGCGCCACCAGGGCCCTGCCCCCCGTGCCCATCCACCCACCATTAACCCCGTACCACCAGGGCCCTGCTCCCCTGTGCCCATCCACCCACCATTAACCCCCGCGCCACCAGGGCCCTGCCCCCCTGTGCCCATCCACCCACCATTAACCCCCGCGCCACCAGGGCCCTGCCCCCCTGTGCCCATCCACCTACCATTAACCCCCGCGCCACCAGGGCCCTGCCCCCCTGTGCCCATCCACCCACCATTAACCCCTGCATCACCAAGGCCTGTTGCCCCATGCCCATCCACCTGGCATTAGCCCTTGCACCACTAGGGCCCTGCCGCCCCATGCCCATCCACCTGGCATTAACCCCTGCTGCCCCATGCCCATCCACCCACCATTAACCTCCATACCGCCACGGCCCTGCTGACCCATGCCCATTCCACCATGTTAATCTCTGTGCCGCAAGGACACTGCCACCCTGTACCCATACACCTGATATTAACCCTTGCACCGCCAGGACCCAATACTGATATTCTGTCACTTGCTATTCTTTAACTGTCTCACTGCTGTGGCCCACAGCTCCCCACTCCCAACCTTGCAGCCAACATTCTCCATGGGCAGAATGTATATAACAGTAGCCTCTGGAGGGCCAGAGATCAATGCCAAGTCAGGTGTCATCTTAAGGATGCACACATATCCCCTGTCTGTGGCTATCAAGATAAAGGATAGAGAAGGAAGAGCCCAAGGAAAGCATGGCGGGGGAGACAGCGCCTCCCGCAGGAGATGCTAAGGAGAAGAGTGGCCAAGATCTTCAAAAGGAAGGTGCTTAAAGTGACCTGAGAAATGGGGAGCGAGGGGGGTGTCTTGCATAGTCTGGAAGGAGGCAAGACAGAGCTTAAAGTGCCGCCCTTGGCGACTTGGCACCAATTGTAAGGGGTTTTTTTGGCTGGATCTGCACCAAACACACTTTAAGCACTGGAGAAGCAGCACAACCGGAGACCCCTTAATGAAGGGGGGAGGGGCTCAGCAGAGGCCCCTTTTGGAGCCTCAGGTTGGGTGCCCCCAAAATCCCCCAGTCTCTTCTGAATGCTCTTGCCCCCTGTATCCCAAAGTGTCTGTTAAACCTCCCAGCGTGGGCCCAGGATCTCAACACCAGGCATGGCCACAGAGATGCCAATGGAGAGCAGAATGCAACTCACCCCCCAACCATGCACCCAGGCCCACCTCTCCTCTTCATCATCTCCAGCCCCCCAGATCTTCCATGGGGCCCCAGGATGCGCAGCCACCCAGTAAACCAGTGCACCTTAGGTTTGCTAGTTACGAGGTGCCCTCTCTTCCCAGCCAAACTCTCCCTACTCGGCTGCTGCCCCATCCCACCATGGCCCCCTTGGGGGTTATCGCACCCAGTGGGCTCATCCCAGAGTGGAGGGGCCAGCTACCCCTCTGTGGGCCTTGGGCAAGATCCCGCAATGGCGAGAGAGTCCCTTACAGTGCTTTGAGATGCTACAGGCAGCTGCCAGGGTGGGTGATGGAGGGCTGGTACCTTTGGATCAGGGTGGATGGTGCTGATTTGTTTCACCGTACTCCTGCGAACCCAGTGCAGGATTCACCATCACCCTGTTTTACAATACAGAGGACAGGAAGGGCAGTTCTGCCCCCTGGTGGAGGCTGTGCGGGAACAACATTCAATATTGGGTACCTTCACCATCAAGCTATTCAGTGGATTTATGGTAGTGCCGGGGGGGCTCTGTGTGAAACTGAGATCAGATCCCCATTGTGGCAGCATCTGCAGACAGAAAGTCCCTGGCATAAATAGATCAGATGGAAGAGGAAATTGAGGCACAGAGCAGGAACAGAGCTAGCAGGTGGGGACCAGAACCCAGACCTCCTGAGTCCCAGTCCAGGGGTCTAACCACTAGACAGCATTGCCTCTTCATAGCCACTGGCTATAGCACTCTATTCCCAGTACGCTGGATGAGTGTCATTTCACAGAGGGATAGGCAATCCTGAGAGAGAACGGGGCACTATGGTTTGGTGGCTAGGGACTCCATTGGGATTCAGAAGACCTAGGCTCCATTCCCAGCTCTGCCATTGATTTGCTGAGGGAGCTTGGGCAAGTCACTTCCCTTTTCTCTGCCTCAATTTCCCTTCCTCTGTTAGGCCGTGAGCAGTTGGGGCAGGGAAGGCCTCTCACTGTGTCTGCCCAGTGCACCACACAATGATCTCAGCTGGGGCTTCTAGCCCTTAATCTCCCACCTCCCAGGAGAGTTTAAACATAAATACCATTCTCAGAAAGAATTCAAACTTTCCCTAGGGCCTATATATTGTTGCCATCCTTACGTGGAGGATTCAGGCCCCCACAGATTGTTCTACACACCCTCCCGTTTAAAAAACAGGTGACAAAACTTCTAAGTATTAAATGCATGTGCAACAAAGTGGGGGGGTTTCTTGGTTTTTCCATGTTTTCCAGCAGGTTGCATGCAGAGCGAGTGGGACTCAGTGTCCCCGGGTATTACTGGTTTAACGAGGTGAGGGGAGAGGGAGTTTGTTGTTACAGAGGACTGGAGACGGAACTTGGGACCCCAGCCGATGGCCTGGAGGACAGAAACCCCAGCGACTGGTGACCTGATGACCCGGAGGCCCAGCTCAGAAGTCACAGCTGGTTCTGGCCAGTGAGAGGACAATGGGCTGAGAAGAGAGGATCACAGTGACCTGACCAACTGGTTCCAGCCAGAGGGGCCAGAGGATGGAAGAGAAGAGAGGAGAGGAGGCCCAGGCCACCCTGTTTATGAGCCTGTTTACCTGGAGAGAAGACAATGGACAGAGGTGGAGCTTGGGGCCGGATATCGGATGCCCAGCTAGGAAGCAGCGAGGCTCTGGGCTGGAGAGGGGGAGTAGGCAGAGCCCACCAGGATGTAGGGAGACTGGGCCGTGCTGGGCTGAGGGAGGCCAGGCCTGAGGCCCTGAGAGTTTCCTGCGCTGTGTTCAACCCTCAATAAACCCTCCTGTTTTACGCTGGCTGAGAGTCGCTCCGGGCTAGAGAACAGGGTTGCATCAACCGCTTCGGGAGTGAAGGCCTCGAGGGTCCAGAGAGAGTGGACTCCCTGAGGGGGCGCACAGCGAGAAACAGGTGTGCTAAGGCTCAGAGAGGTGCGGCTCTGAGAGGTGGAGTGGCCTGACCCTGACAGAGAGTGGACCCCTGAGAAGGGCTGTCGCACTGGAAGGGGCACCCCCCACAGACCACAAGGGGCCATGAGTGGGCACGATCTGTGAGTCTGTGACAGCATGCTCTTCATAAAGACAGGAATAAAAGATCCTTTAGAACCACTTCTACAATGTTTTTGTACAGAGAAATCAGCCCATAAGCCTCCCAGCCCCATAGGTAAAAATTTACTAGCAATATTTTAAAACAACAGATTAAAAATGTAAAACTAACCTTAAAATCTGCCTCCCTTATAAAGCAAAACACGCAGGCACCAAATCCTAATTAAAGCTACGGCCACAAATACTCAAAGGAAACAGTGAATTATTAAAGCTCATAATAAAACATCTGGAAGCTGCCATTAAAAATATAACCCCCAATTTTTTGTACTAGCTCCTTTAAGATCAAGGAATAGCTTCCCTGAGAGGAAGCATGGCTTTGTGGGCAGCACACTAGACTGGGACTCAGCAGACCTGGGTTCAATTCCTGCGTCTAACACAGACGCCATATGTGAGACTGTATGCCAATTACTTAGCTTGTTGTGCCTCAGTTTCCCACATCCATAAAATGGGAGTAATTATATTCCCCATCCCTGAGATAAATATCTTTGTGAGAAGAAAAGTCCTGGGTACCAAAGAACTCCTTAATCTAGCAGAGAAAAGGCGGGACAAGAACTGATGGCTAGAATTTAAAGCCAGCCAAACAGAAATAAGGCACAAATCTTTAACAGTGTGGGTGATTAGGCACCGGAATGAACTACCCAGGGGAATGGTGGATTCTCCATCACCTGATGTCTTAGATCCAGACTGGCTGCCTTTCTGGAAAAGATATTTTAGTCCAACACAAGTCACTGGACAATGCAGGAGGAACTGGATGGACCCCCATGGCCTGTGCTATCTAGGTAGGCCTGGCTAGGTGGTCCAATCTTTAGAACACTTAGACTAGCTCTTATAGGCCTTGGCTACATTGGCACTTTACAGTGCTGCAACTTTCACGCTCAGGGGTGTGAAAAAACACCCCCCTGAGCGCTGCAAGATACAGCGCTGTAAAGTGTCAGTGTAATCAGGGCTGCTACACCCGTAAGGGATGTGGTTTACGTGCAGCGCTGGGAGAGCTCTCTCCCAGCGCTGCCGCTCTGACTACACTCACACTTCAAAGCGCTGCCGCGACAGCGCTTTGAAATTTCTATTGTAGCCAAGCCCAAAGGCAGGGCCTGTTTCTCACTAGGTGTCATGCCACACCCAGGGCAATGAGGCTCTGCTCTTGGTTGCTGTCTCTAGCTGCTCCTCAAATACAAGTAATACATTACCCAGGGTGGTAGATCAATGTATTTAATCTTCTTCCAGCAGTAGTGTCTGCTTCTGCATGATATTTTAAATCTACGATGGTCCCCCCATACGATGTATGTATTTAATCCCTGGAAATATCCTGGACTTAGAGGGATAGCTCAGTGGTTTGAACATTGGCCTGCTAAACCCAGGGTTGGGAGCGCAATCCTTGAGGGGGTGATTTGGTGAATTAGTTGGGGATTGGCCCTGCTTTGAGCAGGGGGTTGAACTAGATACCTCCTGAGGTCCCTTCCAACCCTAATAATATATGATTGTATGCAACACCTTGATCCTCCCCTTGGGATGAACTGAGTCTGTGCCCAGAGGGATAGTTATGACCGTCCCATCTAACCTCCTGTTATAGCAGAAGCAGGAAAATCCTGCCCAGTGATCTCTGCATCCAACCCTATAACATGTACTGTTAGTAAGAGACACCTAGAATCATAGAATATCAGGGTTAGAAGGGATCTCAGGAGTCCAACCCCAACTAAATCATCACAATGTGAACACTCCAAGCAAATCCACCATGTCCTTATCTCAGCTATTTCAATGCTTAATTCCCTTCCCTGTTAAAAATTTGCACTTTGTTTTCACTTGGAATTTTGCAGATTTTGACTCCCACTCTGCCTTTGCCTGCTAAACAGCCCTCTGCTGTCAGATCTCTTCACCCCGACAGACTATGGAATCCAGATGCCTCATTCTCAAGCACCCCTATCTCCTAGCACGCAGCTATGGGATATTTCTCCAGGTACAGTCTACCTGGATTCTAAGTTGATACACAGACGGGCTACACAGGTAAGTTGTTACAACCTGCGTGCAACCCCGTCACCTAGTGGACACAGCTAGAACTGCATGCATCCATGGCTTTCCCCATCCCTCTAGCCGAGCAGAGACTTGGAGAAGTTGTTAGAGATGCTACTCATTAGGGCATCTTACCCAGAGTTGGTCTCAATGGCATATCCCCCAGGGCTTTGTTCAGTCTAGACTGAGCCTGAACAAGAACTCTGTTTTTCCTTAGGACAGTTGTTTCCATTCAAACCATGTCACCGCAATTGGACTGATATGAAGTAAAAATGAAGTCTCATCATGTACTGTAAATGTATTGAATTTTCAGTGTATTTTTGAAAGTTAAAAATAAAATTGTTAAGAAAAATCATGTTTTTAAAGGTACTTTTAAGTCACCAGTTGCTGTCCTGCATTTTGAATCTTATCTTTTTTTATATTGCTTTTCAGAAGGTAAAGTTTGCACACTTCCCGCAGAATTGGACAGTATATTAGATTCTAATAGCATGCTGACGAAGCTCTCTTTTCTTCTCAGATCTAGTACACATGGAGTTATAAAGACAAACTGCTGTATACTGTCTCAAGACAGAATCACTTATTAGGATTTACTAAATATTGTAGTTTGCTGCAAAGGAAAGCATTAAATCACTAGGGAATGATACCTTCAGAAGTGTAAAGTGATCCTTCCCCCCGCCTCCAAGTTTTAAAATCCTAATTGCAGTTTGAATAATAGTCCATACGGTACTTCAGAGTTATTCTCTTCAGTAAAAATACCAAGGTAACTATCTGTCCCGTAGGGATCATGGCTCCTCTGTTAGAAGAGGCTTTGGATCAAAGTGATGTCCAGTGTCCCTATAGTCCGGAGTACACTGGCTGGGGGAAGGAACTAGCGAATAGCGCACCGCTGGTGCTGGAGCCTTTACGCCATGGCTAGTACTTGGAACTGGTGAAGGACATAGCTTGGGTGTGGGAATGTCCAAAAGAACTGTTACTTGGCGATTGCCTTGTTCTGTTCATTCCCCCTGAAGCACCTGTCATAGGCCAGGATAGTGGGCTAGATGGATCATTGGTCTGACTCAGTACAGCCGTTCTTATGATTCTGGATGAGTGTAGATTGCCAGGACTTTGATAATGGAGTACTCAGGCCTAGCTGGCAGAGAGTAGGGGGACCTTTGTCTCTAGGTTGATCCAATAATGCAGGTTTGGGTTGGGCCGAGAGTGTCAGGACCTCCAAAGAGGACTTCCTCAGTATGCTACCAGATCCAGGCTTTCCATGAGCTCCAGGCACACCCTACCAGGGCAGGGAGTCTCACTCAGTCCCAAGGGCAAGGGGGCAGAAGTCATTTCCTTAGAGGTCTTAGAAGGTGATTAAACCTGCTTCTTAGGGGAGTATTTGCCATTTACCCTTACCCTGCTCAGACAAGGCCTTGGATCTGACCTCTTAGGAGCTGGAGCTAGGGAGCACCACTGCCAGAGGGACAATACTCAGTGGCTTCCGGTTGGTGTGCCAGAGAACATGAAGGCCCAGGATCAGATCTCAGCCTTGCAGAAAGCTCTGCTGAGTGTCCACAGAGCCAGGATTCATGAGACTGTCTAGTCCGAGCATAGTGCAGGTGGGGCGCGGGGACAGGAGGACAGATCTTGCAGATAGATGGAATGTGCGATACCTTGAGGCAGCATGAACAGCTCTGGTGTGGATCACTGCCTGGGAAAGACTCAACGGCAAGGTTTGAAGCCTGGTATTTTGGGCATACCAGGTGCCCCAGATGGTGGGACTAAAAGGGGGACACCCAAAAATTATCTAACACTACCCAAGAAAAAAAATCTATTTCCAATAACAAAGTGTTTTTAGCAGGAACTCTAGTAAAAGCTGCAGACGCTGAGGGGATCTGTCTCAGACCACGAGGGAAGGAACTGGAGAGGCAGTCAGTCCACACTGCCCCTCATGCCCATGGTTCAGAGCGCACGCGCACACACACTCTCTCTCTCTCTCTCAATAGGGACCATCTCCCCAAAAAAGAAGTGTTAGTTTACTCCATTTAAAGCAAACATCTCTGGCTTTCAGCTAAGGTTGCTTTGTATTGTGATCCTTTCAGAGCTCAAATGCAAGAAGTGTTAGACTTGAGTCTAGGACATCCCTAGGGGAAAACTCAGCTGCAGGAGCTAGTGCTGGTGGTTCAGTAGACGGCCGGGTCTTCTCAGTCAGTCAGCCTTCAGGGATTGTGACAACAGGGGGCTAGGAGTGCACTGGAAGAAATAACTCTGGGCTCTGGATGCCACTGAACACCCAAGGTCACTTTCCCTCTGAGGACAGAGTGGTCAATCCCAATGCAGGTGATTCCATTCTCCTTACCTTCCTCATGCAGTTTCCATTGGATCCAGCATTGTAGCCTCTCCTTCAATACTGCCTCACTAAGCTGCTTGGCCGAGGTGCTTACGCTCAATAACTGAGCACAGCTGAGACGAGTTTCAGGATCTGGGGTGCTGCAGAGACCTTTTGTTCATTGCAGCCTTCTTATAATGTCAAAATGTTTCAGGGTCTTCTTTCCTTCCCTAAAAATACGAAAACGTCCTCAGCGTTGACACATTCCCGTGAAACATTTCAGTTTCCACAAGTCATTTTCCAGCAGAAAAACATTCCATTGGCCAATTTTCAGCCAGCTGTAGTTAATATCGTGCTGGCTGCAGGTATGATTCCACACAGCAGAAGGCAGCAAGGATACATGCAGACACCCCACCCATATAGGCTTAGAAACTGATTTCCTTCCCCAGGCGGGAAGAGTTCTGCATAGCTTCCACCAACAGAAGTTGGTCCATTAGAAGATATTACCTCGCCAACTTTGTCATGCTCACGTTCTGTTCCCTTACAAAGAAACAGCTGCAAGATCCTGCCTTCACACATTCCATTTGGGCTGCTGAGGGTGGCCATGCCGGATCATACTTCCTTTCCCCTGCTGCTATATCCACTTCCTGATGTTTCAGAGGAAAAGTGACCAAAACCCATAATGGACCCAGACCCCTTGGGTGAAGCAACAGAGATAGAACAAGAAGCGCCGTCAGGTAGCTGCCTCATTGCCAGTTCTGTCCCACCCATAGCCCCAGCACTGTAAATACGTGAGAGTCCATGCCTGTGGAGATGAGGGCTCAACACTCTAGTCTGCCAGATTCTCTGTGAGACCTTGGTTGAGACACTTCAATCTCTCAATTCCTTCCCCTGTCCAACAGGGATAACAGCCGTGGCACCACCTTCCAGGAGTGCTGTAAGGATGAATGCCTTCAATATTGCCAGGTGCACAGTGATGGGGCCAAGAGATTTGACAGCACCTCGTACAATGGGATTTGGGTCCATGACTAGAGCTCCTAGGTACTATAGTAATGATTAGCCTGTGCCCGCTTCTAAGAAAAGGTTGGGGGAATGTGTCCCTCTCAAAATAAAGTTTTATGCTTCTATGACCTCCCTCCATACATGCTTTCCCAGTGCTTTATTATAGAAGCAATTGATAACTCCATGACCTTTTATACTGATAGGTTACCTACTTTTAGAGGAAAGAAGAGATTTCTGCTGCATTTTAGACCACAGCCCTAATTATGAAGTTTCTTAATTCTTTGAATTTTCCATGTAGTCTTCAGAATAGCAGCTGTGTTAGTCTGTATCTGCAAAAAGAACAGGAGCACTTGTGGCACCTTAGAGACCAACAAATTTATTTGAGCATAAGCTTTCGTGAGCTACAACCCACTTCATCGGATACATGTAGTGGAAAATAAGTAGGAAGATAGATATATACACACACAGAGAACATGAAACAACGGGTGTTACCATATACACTATAAGGAGAGTGATCAGTTAAGGTGAGCTATTATCAGCAGGAGAGAGAAAGAACTGTTGTAGTGGTAATGAAAACGGCCCATTTCCAGCAATTGACAAGGAGATGTAAGGAACTGGAGGGGTGGGGGGAGGGGAAGCATAAACATGGGGAAATAGTTTTACTTTGTGTAACGGCCCATCCACTCCCAGTATTTATTCAAGCCTAGTTTGATGGTGTCCAATTTGCAAATTAATTCCAATTCAGCAGTCTCTTGTTGAAGTCTGTTTTTGAAGGTTTTTTTGTTGTAATATTGCGACTTTTAGACCTGTAATCGAGTAGCCAGGGAGACTGAAGTGTTCTCCAACTGGTTTTTGAATGTTATAATTCTTGATGTCTGATTTGTATTCATTTATTCTTTTACGTAGACTGTCCGGTTTGGCCAACGTACATGGCAGAAGGGCACTGCTGGCATACAATGGCATAGATCACACTGGTAGATGTGCAGGTGAATGAGCCCGATGGCCACTACAGTTCTTTTTCTCTCCTGCTGATAATAGCTCACCTTCACTGATCACTCTCCTCATAGTGTGTATCGTAACACCCATTGTTTCATGTTCCCTGTGTATATATATCTCTTCCTACTGTATTTTACACAACATGCATCTGATGAAGTGGGCGGTAGCCCACGAACGCTTATGCTCAAATAAATTTGTTAGTCGCTAAGGTGCCACAAGTACTCCTGTTCCATGTAGTTTTGTTTCTCTTCATAGTTCCCCGACCCCAATAGGAAAGGTTTGAAATTGTCTTTTTATTTTGTTGGCAGTCTAACCCACCCATGGGTCAATGACTTTTTTTTTTTTTTTTTTTAAGTGTTTTTACTAAAATTTGGCAGAGACATGTATCCCAAATAGATCTAGTGCAATAACTGAAGAAAAAAATGTATTTCTGATGAGTTTTTCATCCACAACAAAAGTTTAAGCCTCAACAGGTTGCTGATGTATATTCTTTATGTGCAGCTCCTAACACATGAACGCATGTACAACAGTAGTTAATGATGGATAAAGACTTTTCCATTAGCCGTTACATTTACACCTACCACTCCTGTTTCTGTCCAGCCCTTGTGCAATGCTAAAAACCACCTTGATCCTATTAAAAAAAGGCACCTATGAAATTAATATACAAAAATACTTAGCTGTGCTACACACAACATACCTGACTCAACTCCCCCAAAAGCAGCTGTACTGGCAGTGGGTAGTTTGATAAAAGGATTTGTGGAGAAGGGAAAGTTAAAGGGGGACAGCTAAGGTTGCCTTGTGGTGTTATGGGTAAGGCGTACGCTTCTAAGTGAGTAGGGATTATGGATTGTTAGTGGCATAACTTTTCATGCCCTTGCTTGTGAAGCGGGTATGCAGTGTAAATGCCTCATGACAAAGTTTGTGTATTAAGATAGACAAGCCTCCCACTGCCAGTTTCCTTCATTTTTTTTCTTCCTGGGCGAAACTACCTTTCATTTTGCAGGGTTCCAGTTAGATTTTACAAAACAGAACCACCCCCTTCCCCTACCCGGAGGATCGGGCGGCCATAAGCGTTCTAAGGAAGGGGAATACATGCAGCTAGAGGCACAGCCCTCAGATGAGATCATGCTAAATACACCTCTCATTCCTGAAAAGCCTGCCAGCACTCCCAACCCATCCCCGCGGTTCCATGGGTGGAAGATGTTCCTTAGCATGCGCCTCCAGCTCAACCAGCTCCCAACGCTGGGTGCAGCATAAGATTAGGAACTGAAGTGCTTTTCTCCCTCACAACGAAGGAGCCAGTGGCAGAGAGCAGAGGCAGGCATAAGGCAGAACATGAATATAATTAACTGCTGCAGATTGATAGCCATGCACCTGCAGCAATGTAAGGGTTAAACCACTGGTGGAAGGGTGGGGAATAAAAAGGTGAAGGTGTTTAATATTTTAATTGGAATCATTTACCAACCCAGATCCCCAGTAGAGCTTCCTTTTACTGACACTGGAAGGTTTGCACTAGGATCAAGGGAAGAATACAGCTGCCTTTATATGTAGTAACTACAGGTAAAATTTTCTAAATTGCTTACATGATTTAGCAGTCTAAGCCTTAAATTGCTTGAAAATAGGACTTAGGAGCTTTTGAAAATTACACTAAGTTGTAGTTAGTAAAGTTACTGTTCTCACATCTCAGAGCTGTGCTCAGACTGGTTTTACCAGAACTCCTTCAACTTCAGAGTTGGCCGGTTATCTTCACAGTGTACACAAGGGCTACATCCGTTTCTGAAGAAAAAGCTTACGGTCCAGTGTGAGATTCTGTTCCTCGGAGGGGCTGATACATACAGCAAGCAGCTCAGGAATTTGACACCCCAGCCCCAACAGTGTGGCCTTTTCCCCCACCGTAGCACACCAGTACTGTGATACTCAAATACAAACAAACGGCAGGCTTCTTCAGTACTGACCCAATAACCACTCTCTTCTCTCCTTCCCCCCCACCTTTGGTGGAGATTTGTTTCTGATAGGCATCTAACTGTGCCCTATGCCTGCACCCTGGTGGGCTGTTGGACAGCCTGCAAGGACACTGCCTACCTCCAGAGCAGACAAAGAGAAACAAGACAAAGAGGGGAAGCCACCAGAAGAAACAGCCGCATGGGTTGGTTTTGGAGGGATCTCTCTTTTTGTTTTTGTTTTTTTACAAGATTGATTTATTAACTATGATACATATCACGTAAGGCCTTTAAGTTTTTACACCATTCCCATTGAGACAATTACAATACTCTGTAGCAAATACATGATTTTTTTTTTTTAACTCAGCAGAAAAGGGGCTCTTTGGCCCAGAGCTTTAAACATTATCATGCACTAATTGGATTGGCCCTGGAAAATACCACAAATTGTTAAAAATGTCCTTAAAAGAAGCGTAAAAGGAAATATATTCTATCACCAATAACTAAAGGATGTAGCTGTTAGGCCCCTAAAAATACAAAGAAATAACCATTATACTTTTCTTTACATACAGATCTTCACTTTTTTTTTTCCTGCAAAAAACTTGTTTCGGGCACGTACTTAGCTGGAACTACTAACACATTTTAATACCATTAATATGTATTTTTTCTTCGTCTTGAACTCAAAATATTTGTTAATTCAACATATATAGAGATCATTTTACATGTGAAAATACAAGTACCAGAAAAATAAGCTGGGTGCAGTACTAATCCAACTTTTCAGGACAAGTTTTATTCCCATACAATTTAAGAGACAGATTTTTGTTTTTAAAATGTACACAGGGAAAAAATTTAGTTTTTTATTTAAACAATAACTTATGTCCTGCCTTAAACTAAATTTAAAATACAATATTCCTATTGTATTTCAATTTTACAAAAAGGGTTTTTAAACCTAGAAAAACTAGGACCTATTACACAGGAAGTAGGGAGAAAAAAAAACAGTAGAAGCTCTGCAAATCTCTGCAGCGCTCTCGGTTAGAGTGACAGACAGACTGAATGACACATACTTGAACGAGGAAATGATTTAGGGAAACTAAACCTGTACGTGGCTGTACAAAAAAAAAAAATCAGACTCTGGACCACAGTTGCTGAGTCACTGAAATTAAAGACGAATAATCAACACAACAATTAAAGTGGAAGTGGTTAAAAAATTCATTTCCCCACTCCGATGACTGTTTAAGAACTATGAAATGTCACAGGTATAATCACTGATGAAATGTAATTGCCAAGTATAAGAGCCGAGCACAGCTGAAAGGAAGAGCTGGCTACATGTCCAGAAATGCTCCCTGGTGTCCAATAAGCATCCTTCTCCAATCAGGTTATTTTAAACAAGTGACAAACCTCAGCTGCCTGTAATCTATTTAAAAGGATTAAATTTTACTTTAAAATAACACAGAATAGCAAGGATCATGGATGCTGAGTTACACAAGAAAGGAAAAACAAATCACAGAAATGCTGGAGCGCGCTGGATTAATGAAGCAGGTCCTAAGCGCTTCCAAAAAACACATGAAGAAAACATCCATTTGCCTGACAAAACAAATGAATACTTTGGAAGAATTTTACCGCTATCTCTATGATAGGTACCATAGACTACATGGGCAAGGAAGCATACACATTTCCAGCCTCTAGCAGAACACTCTCCTAGGCAGATAAGCTGCACACTGGATAGCTGATTTAGTCACATGGTGAGCACACAGCCAAGAGAGTTTTCAAAACGCAACTAGAAGCTAAAGACTACTCAAATTTCCACCCTTCGGTGCCTACTTTTCCTCTCCACCCTTCCAGCCTGCAGTAGGATCAGTGCTGTTAATGGAACACAACCACATTATTCCGGGGGGGAATGCTGCGTCACCGTGCACATGCAGAATTCATGTGCTACGCAGAATGTTTTTTCTCAGCAGAAAATACAAGTTCTGCAGTTATGCCTTTCATGCAGCAGAGGTCACTGTGGCTGTGCCATTCCTGTGCAGAAGTAGCCTCAGCTCCTGCTAAGGAAGACTAGAGGCTGCATTCTTCAAAGTGCCCTGCCCATGGGGCCAGGTCAAGAGATACGAGATATAGAGGGATGGACAGTGTGCGGCACATGGGGCTGCTGGTGGGTCAGACTGGGGTTCAAAAGGGCTGGTGGGGGGGACAGACTGAGGCAGAGGATGAATAGGAGGAGGAATGCAGTGACACATGGACACGGGGAGGGGGTGCAGGGACGGGGACACATGGGGGAGAAGAGGTGGCTGAGTGGGGGTGCAGGGACATAGGGGGCCAGGGCCAGATGTGCCTGACTGAATGAGAGAGGCTAGTGGTCAGCCAGCATCTGCATGTGGGAGGCTCCCCAACAATCCCCCTCCTCGCATAAAAAAACCCAAACCCCGTTACATACTTTTCTCACCTACACCCAACAATTCCCCAAGTTCATATCCAGGCTCCTTCCTAGCAATTACTTCCCTCTCCCTCAGCTTCTCTGTTTCCCTGGACTCCCACAAGCCTTTGCACTGCTTCTGAGGGGTTCAGGAAATACGTTTCTATATTGTAGTGTAAATGAATGATTACTCAACATTCTGTATTTATATGCCTAGTAAGGAATCGATTTGTCAAAACACATTTCCTCAATCTTTCTACCGTCTGTATTGTTAGAGACATACCTGCTGATAGGTATTTTGAAATAAATTACCAAAATTATTGAAATGGATGTGATTATATTATGTTATTTTGACAAATAAAATATGCAGAATTTTAAAATAATGTGAGAATTTTTTATTTTTTGGCGCAGAACTCCCCAAGGAGTACCAAATGCATGGTGAAACCAGACATGCACTTCTTGTCTGCTCTAGAGCCGTTACCTTCACTGTACGGAAAAATCACATTCCCCAGAACACAGAAAAGTCTTGATCATTTGTAAAGCACAGGTAGCATGAAAGATATGTGAAAAACTTAGTGTGTGAGGTACAGGCAGAACGTTACTGCTCAGGGAAGGACAGATGGTTAAAACCTATCAGTGAGGAGCAACCAATCAGGTGCTTTGCAACCAGGTATGTGCCAGCTGATTGGAGACAGTATTTTCTGTTTCCCTTAGGACAGGCCTGATAGTCTGCCTTCACAGCAGGCATCTCCAGGGTCTTTCAGAGTAGAACAGACGTAGTGAGCAAACCCCGTAGGAACTCAGTCAGCAATGTTTTCATTTTTTAAAATGAGGTACATTATTTCCATCCTATGGGTAAAAGCGGGCTCCCCTACTGCATCTAGAACCTCAGACTAGATCAGAACAATTACAATGGCTGCGGCCTTCCTACACACCCCACTCCCTATGCGCCATGCCTTGCTGCTTCAGTCAGCAATATAAACAAATTGAGGACAAAATCTTAAGGCCACAGATGAGTAACCGGGCAGAACCAGCCTCTGTACAGTAGAGCAATCCAGGATGGGAGTTCCTGAGACTGATTGCTTTAGTTCTCAGGCAGAACAACAGGAACTGATCAGTGCCTCAGGGGAAGAATGCATTACTGCTTTGTAGGGAATGGGGTTTTTTGTGTGTGTGCGTGTGTGTGTGAAGGAAGGGGTCCCGCCCTCTCACCATCCTCAGACAGGACAGCTCTGTTCTGAGCAGACTTTGGAAAGAGGTACCCAAGAGCTGTCTAGAGAGAAGTTTAGCATCAGACCTATAGAAAGGCACAGAAACAAACTTTTTTACACAAAGCAAAATGACCCCAAAGAATCCAAAGGAAGAACACCAAAAAAACCTTTCCCATATTCACTGCCTACAGAGAAGCGAGAGAGTCCAATGGAACACAGATGGGTCCTTATTTTATGGTGAAAGGTTTGAAAGGAATCAACCTTGGGCTTCAACTCTCCTTCTCCACTCAGAACATTAGCATCACACATACACAACCTAAGGGCTCTCATGGGGAAGGAAGGGGTTTAAGTTCTAAAAAACCGTCATCCAATATTTACATAAAAGCTTTTGTTTTAAAGCATGAGACTATAAAACTTGGAGGAATGCTATAAGAAGTACTTTCAAGCACATTACTCTGTCATAGGTATAACTTTAAATGCAGTTTTGTCAGTACATAAATAACCCAGCTTATTTATGGGAGGGATTCAGTTCACGAGAGCTGGCTCTGCATGCCAAAGGGCGTAAGGAGGGCAGGGCGTGCTTTGAGGCTATTTTTGTTTTTAATTATTTTTTTTAACTGCCTAGATATAGGGACTCAAACATCCTTGAAAGATAAAAAATAGTGATAAACCACAGATCCCATATTAAAGTGCGAGGAGACACAGGAGGGTCTTTGTAGGGATTTCTCCCATTGGTACCATAGAAACTCCAGTTAAAAACTGCCCTATGTTACTGAGGATAGGGAGGCCACACAGAGAGGAGATGGGGAGAAAACACAGGTTTAAGAGGTGATTCGCACACACAGCAGCTTACTTTTGAGGAGAGAGGGAGGAGGACGAAGGTGACATGCGCACATGACAATCTAGAGGGGCCGGGGACAGGACAGCAGGGCTGTGGATGGGACTGGACGACATACACACAAAGCACATGCAAATGGAGGTGAGGGAGAGGACAGCAGGTACAGCAGTTTAGGTGCCAAATTAGCACTTTGCATGTCATGTAGCACTAGTTAAACTTGCACACGCTTTTCTGTGGTGGCACCATACCAGGGATCCAAGTATGGATCCTGAAGGCTGGTCCAAGATGGAGCCTTGAGAACCTACCATCCTTTTTACTCATGCACAGCTTTTTTTTTTCCACCCACTCCCCTTCAACATTCACTCCCTACCTTTCTTGCTAATTTTGTGGCGTCAACCAGCAGCAGGTGAGAATGCAGTGAACGGGCGCCACCCTTTGTCAAAAAACCAAAGTGTGTCACCTAACTGCTACTAGCTGGAGATACAAGGAGGGCCTGGAAGGTGGGTCCCTCTCTCACAATGCCATCAGGCTGGCTCCAATTTTTTTTAAGCAAACAAAATCAGAGCCTTGAGGGGACACCAGTAACGTACTCCACCCTCCCGTTTAGCAGGGATACTTGCACCAAGTCTTACTCACAAAGCCAGAATGTCCTCAAGATTTACAGAGGCTTCAGCAGCCACCCAACTGAGGGCTGCTAGAAGTGTCTTACTACTGCAGTCCCTGCCATGGACAAGTTAGCTGCAATACTGTCCGCGCCTTCAGAGCCCTGTGACACACTGCAGACACACGCTTCCCTCACAACCTCATTGCACAATAAGTGCTGGACTGAAAAACCTTTCCACCAACAAAAGAAAAAAGTGTTCTAGTCCCACCACCTGCTCCCCACCCTCCCCATACTCAGTTTAACAAAAGTGTTTCAGTAACAATAGTGTTTTAAAGGAATCAAAATCCAGCTTGTCTGATAGTAAACATCTACTGTGTTTCCAAACCTCTCATCCTGTAAGTGCTAATGCCAAATTCTACCAGGGTGAGAGATATGTCGTGATTTGTCAAGGAAAAGGCATGGCTAAGCCAAACAAGCCTGAACTCTCCTAAGGACCCTGTTGCACAGTAGTTCTGCTTCCAAGGAAAAGGGGCCATCGTCTGTGCCACGTCTCTCATCGCTTGATTAAAACCAGTGGATGGTGGGAACATGTTAATTTTCCAGTGTCCTTTTGTTCTGAAGGGAGATTCCTCTCACTTCCCACCCTGGTCATCAGTTAAGTCAGAGAAAGTTACATTCTAGCTTTGTCCACACACAAAGCTGTACTTGTTAGAGAGATCCTGGGTCCAGACCTGTGGCGATGCAGCTTTCAGAGTAGCTACGCTGATCTGCTAGCAGTGAGATTGCTCTGAGTTACGGTCCCCAAAATTAGTGTCTTTTTTTTTAAAACTGTTGCATGAGCCTCAACCATATCCTGCGGAACGTGTTTGGGTGTTTCTGTGGCTCTGCGCTCTGGCAGAATCTTTCTCACGCACAGCTGAAGGTGTGGCGAAGAGTCAGTAAAAGGACATGTTCTGTACAAGCAGCCAAGTGGACAGAAGTAAGAGATCTCAGAGCCCTAGACTGAACTCGGTAGTGTTGTCATGAACGTAGGTTGGCTTGGATCAGAACCAATCACACTTGAACAGATTCAGTACTCAAAAGTGCCCCCACCCCCACCCCTACAAACAAGAGAAAGGTCCAATGTCCTCTTCAATCCAGCCCCAGGCACCTGTCTGGAACGCTCAAAATTTGCACCTGATGCCCCAACTTGTTCCTGCTTTCTCAGACTGCCAACACAGCTGAAGCTTGCAACAGGATGGTAGAGAGAGGGGGACAGCAGAACCCTGGGTTTTCTTTCCAATCTCCACGCTATGTGAGAAAAGACCAAACCTCCTTTCTCCCACGCCAGTTCACAGTGTGTGCTGCTCCGCTTGAAGCTGGGATGGGAGAAGAGGCTGGAGAGGAGACTGTGGTGATGGAGGAGGTGTCTGTGGTGGGGACGGCTGAGTCATCACAGGTGTGCTGGATAAGAAAGGTGTGCTGGCAGGAACCGCTGACGGAGAACTGGGTGTAGCACTGGGGGGCTCGATAATTGGTCGATTGTAGAAAAAGAAGGGGCACTGCTGGATGAAGAGTTCAATGATTGTCTGATAGGTGCGCGTTGCAGTGAGAGCGTCCATAGTGCTGAAGTCAGGTCTCATCAAGGTGGGCCAGAAGCAGATGGAGAGGTTCTCACTCGTCATCAGATTCACTCTGTTGTTTTGACTGACCCTGCAACAGACAGAGAGGCCGTGAGCACAGTCTGTTCACAACAGGAAGAACACTCACATATCTAGGACGTGAAGGGTACAGGGAGTAATCAGTTGGCATCCAACTCACTCCCTTTACAGCATTATCCAAATTCCGGTGCACTAGGAAACCACGCTCAAAACCACACCCAAGCTATCATCATGTGCCTTCTGGGAGAGCTCTCCCGCTTCCCTCCCATTGACAGTGCAGAACGATGAATGCATGCTCCCTGCTGACTTCTAATCTCTGCAGCAACAGAAGTGACCTTGCACCACCAGAAGCAAGCGCCATCTTAAGCAGAAACTAATGGAGTTGGAGAGATGTGGGTCTAATGGAGATTTTCCCCACAGAATTCCGCTAGTTCTGATGTAGCAATGTTTATGGAACTTAATTAGCCCCCCTGATAAATGACATGTCCGCTTAATTGGGACAACTGCAAAGGAACAAATTCACTCCAGGCTGCTTCCCTACTCTATTACAGCTGCTAAGTAAGTCAACATTAGCTTAATATTGTCCCAATGCTTTGTACACAGCTTATGTCAAGAAGCTGCTCATGGAATAAAGGGGACAGTCTATGTATCCAACTGCCATCCATGGTCATACAGAGTAAGAGATCTTGTACATACTTGTTCAAATGAGAGATGACATATTTGAAGACCTCATAGTTCTCCTTGGGAAATTTCTTCAGCACTTCTTTGAGCGCATGTAGCTTCTGCTCTCGGTCATTAATTTCTGTCAAAAGAAAAAAGCAAAGAGAATCAGAAATTTCTGAGGAAGTGAAATGCTCATGAGCCTTTGATGAGCTGATTAAATACAACTCAAAGGCCGCCAGCAGCAAAGAGAACCTGCTCAAACATATGGATGTGAATCTCACTGGGTCTTCTCCAAAGAGGAGCCGAGCAACTCAGTGAATTTGTTCAGACAAGTGTCATCCTACTGTTCAATCCAAAAGTTTACCATCAGCAGCTAACCCTAAAGCCACATGCACTTAATTGTTGTGCCACAGGTGGTTTAGGATAGATTCATCCTTTAAACGCACATATCGCTGCATACGGAGAAGTGCTACATCCTACTTGGTTGCATGACCTCCAGGGTGCAACAGTGAGGAAGCAGATTCATAGCTCAATTAATAAGTCTCCCCTACAAAGAACACATCATCCTTGGTGTACTGCTGTATTGCCTTTAGGGAACATAATTACCACATTTGTATCTTCCTTTTCCATCCAGCACATGGCCTAGAAAAGCAGTCGAATAGAGCTGTGTACGTACCTTCGAGTAAAGCATTATCAAAGACAAACAGCGGGCACACTCAGATAAGACGCATCTCAAAACTGGATGAAGAGGGATGAAAGCTTGAGCTCCACGCTGGTATTTTTGATCTCCAGCACACGTAAGAAGAGAATTCCTTGTTACACCTGTGTAAGTCTCCTCCTGCACTTCAGACCACAGATTGATAGAGAAGGCTGCTACAGCTCTGGGTGTCTAACTTAGACATGCCCAGAGAGGCCAGTAGGGAGGGGAGGGTGCTGCAAGCTGGAATGAGCCTGGAGGCTGACAACACAGGCAATGATCTCCAACTTTTGAAGGCATCAAGATCTGGCCTTGTACCCTACTGGCTCTAGGACCTCATTCTGAGGTGGGGAGGGAAAGTTATGAAGCAGCACTGGTACTATATACTTCCCTATCCAGCTCTTGAGCATCCTGAACAACAGGTCTCCAGTGCACTCTCTCTCTCCTTCAAGGACAGGATAGAGATTGGTACCTCCACCATATTCTATCATCCATAATGTACATGCAGTTCTCCAGAACAAAAGAGAATAAATTCACTGGAATAAATTGCCTAGGGAGGTTGTGGAATCTCCATCTCTGGAGATATTTAAGAGCAGGTTAAATAAATGTCTATCAGGGATGGTCTAGACATTATTTGGTCCTGCCATGAGGGCAGGGGACTGGACCCGATGACCTCTCAAGGTCCCTTCCAGTCCTATAATCTATGAGTCTTCCTCCCCTTATACACCCCTCACCATTATACAACACAATCAAGGGGAAAAGAAGATTTACAGGAAGATGACCCACATTTATCCCACTCTAGGTATAACCTCATCCTCTACAATCCTGAAGTTTCAGAAACGAGCAATAACGCATTGCTGCTACAAATCATCTTTTCCACCTGTTTCAGAAGATCCTGCTCTGGTGCTGAAGAGCAGACGCACCTAACAAGGAGCCAGATGATGTAGCCTAACTCTTTGAACCTGGTTAGTTCCCAGACGGATGGCTTACCTAGGAACTGGCTGGCTTTAAGGGAGGATCAGGGGCACTAGCACTAATCCCTGCAGCAAGGAGACAGGCAGGACTCTAGACAGGAACAAGTTGTGCTCCTCACTGCCAGTAACTGTCCAGGATCTCTAGCATATGATTTCAACCCAGCCAACCTATGTGGGACTGGGAACCACTACTGGAAAGTAGGTTGGTTGAAAACCAATGAAACCATAATGGGCAGTAGCTGAGGATTAGGCTGGCAGAGGGAAAGAACTGGTCCTTGGGAGCAAAGGTTGGTGAAGAGAGGCTTAAACTGAAATACAAGTCCACACTTTTCGCACCAGTTTAACTAACTGAATCACTTTAGAATCACACCTCCAAAACAGTGCTACTCTGCAAGTGCACAAGCTCTTGGTGATCTGGAGAAGTCTCTCCAACCCATCAGCCTTTGCTGAAAAACTCTCTTTCAAAAAGAATTAAATGGAAGGAATATATGATCTTCCACTACACTGAACCGTCAACTGACAATGGTGTTCCCTGGTCTCCCCCATCAAGCCCAAGATAACTTTTGGATGTACCTGGTGCCTTCCTTGAAGCCAATGAGGCATGTTTAACATTGTTCTGGTTATGTATTTACCATTCCAACAGTGGCTGTCTGTGTACTGAGATTTTGGAACAAAAGTATCCCACTGCTGTTAAAACTGATTCAGCAGTACCAGGTAACAAAAGTCCCCTACCTTTCATGAGAACTATCAGGATAATCCATTAGTACTGTCAGGTGCCTGGATATGGAGATTGTAATTAAAATAAATATGAAATATGTAGAAGGGAACGGCATTAATAAGAATCTGTGTTATTCATTTAAATTCTCAGCCTTAATATTTTATTTGCATTTTCCCCTCCAACGAATTGTATATCTAAATTCCTGCTCGTATGTGTACGTTTGCCTTGCATACCTCATTTCATTGCTCTGCTTAGCCCTTGAGTAGATGTACCACAAGTTAAAATGTGCAGGGCTGTGCCTCTACCACACTTAAAGATGCTGTGAATATCTGCACAAGGGGTAGCAATAAGGAGGACACAATGAAAAGGGAAATTAAATCCACCACAGGCTCTTGCTGTTTTAATGTGCCCAGCAGAATCAACTGGGATGATATGCGTGTTTTAGAAAGGCTGCTGCACTAGAATTACTTGATTTTTCTTGCCAAGATTTCTTAAGTCAAAAAAAAAAGCAAAAAAGATGCAGTGTCAGCAATTTTCTCACACAATGGAATTTTTAGCATGCCTTAATCTTTTATACCTCTAGATGGCACCATGGCAAGGCTATCGCTAACAAACCTGTTTGCTTCCAGCAGGCTGTGAGCCCCTAAACCTAAGTGCCAGGAGAGATCCATTTTTCCAGCTGAATCTATAGCCTTCCTAGCCTAATTAATATGCATTATTCCAAAGGCTCTTTCTCTAAGGGCACTGTTCACGTTAAGAGCCCCTCACAGCTTTATCTTAAGGATAGGGGAGGAGGAAAAGAAGTGTACTGAAGGAGGCAACTACTCCCTGTGTGGGAGGACAGACTCACTGGGTCCTTCATCCTTTCCTCAGCATGATGCTCACTGCTAGCATTAGATGCCCTCAAATCACTGGTGATGGAGTTCTCTTCCCTGACATTAACTCATTCTCAGAAACTTTCAGCCCACTGGACTGTCAGCTAGTCTCTGGAAGCCCAAGTTCAGCACTGAAAGCATTTATAAACTCAGCTCATCCAGGGAGAAAAGCTGTCTATGAAACATTGAGACATTAACAGGCAGTGCTGCGTATCACACCGTCTCCCTTTATTTGTGGCAAACAGTAACATGCTCTAGAGACCCAGCTGACTGTCAAGAACCATTCTTTAGGAGTGTCTCATCCGACCCAGCTCATACAGGGCAACTAGAACCAGATAAAGTCACTGGATTGGATTGCAGGCCAGGCACATAAGGAGACACCAACTATTATAACTTATTCATCGTGGCAGCGTAGGTTCTGCTGTGAGAAGACTACTTTGGATAGATCAGGGCTTGCTCGCTGATAGAGATCATGTGCTGACCGAGCAGCTAGACTGAAAGCCTTGCTCAGCCCTAAAAGGTAGCAGCTGCCTTTTTGGCATGTGAAAGCAGGGGGTCAATGCCCCTGCCGAGCAGCTAGAAAAAGAAATAAAAAAGGGAAGGAAAAACCTGTGCAGGGGCTAAGCTCCAGGCACATTAGCAAACCGAGAGAATAAGGATTCACCCCACTGAGGTCCAAAGAAACTGGCTGCAATTTTGGATTTATACCTGCCCAAACAATGCTGACTTCAGGACCCATTGCATCCCAGCGCAATATATTGGAACAAGAAAATTTCCAGATGTGCCTAAGTCTTGCGTTTGTGTCTCGCAATCCATGTCCTAAAGAATGTGATGTTATAGGCAGAGGATAGAGCGGTATGATTAGAAAAGCACCACAAATGTCTCAGCTCAGTTCTTGCTCTAAGCTCTACAAGCGGAGACAGTTATTACTGTTGTCATGATGACAACACACAATACGGACTAAGTCAATTAAAGCTAGGAAATTTGCAATTAAAGCCAACACATCGCCAGCACAACGTGCTCGCCACTATGTTGATGTATTTCAGACAGGAGAAAGCAGTTTCCTATAATGCCAGATGGACAGAAGAATTTGGATTCTTTATGCTCTGAAACAATGGTGTCACCCACTGCCTTGTGCATACTCACTGTGGGCCTCCACCAGTTCAATCTGCATATTGTACGGTACCAGGGGATCGGGCAATTCTGAGAAGAAGCTTTTCATGGCACCAGCCACAGTATTCACTGTAAAATCCTTCTCTGCCAGGTCTAGATTGTGATCTACAATGAAAGCATTTAACAGTTACATCTCCCCAAACACAAGACAAGACATGCAGCTGCTGCAGTGAAGCAAATGACACGCATGAGATCCTGACAGGGAAGAGACAGAAATCACTTGGCAGGCTATAAATGAGATTTAGAGAAAGTGCTGAATGTAGAGGGCCTATGTGACAAACAGCCAAAAAACTTGTCTTGCACAGAACACAGAGTAACCATCCCCCGGTCTTATGCGAAACTCCAGTCCTGTAAGATGACCCCCATCTGACTGATAGCTAAACAAATTCTGAGGGGGCAATTAATTTGACAGGTCCAGAAAAGGGATAAAGGAGTCCTGACTTCCATTCTTTCCCTACCCAGTAGGTAATACTGCCTGCCATGAACCTTTTGGATCTGGCTAATGAGATTACTAATATTCCTGCCTTGTCCTATTTTTCAAAGCCACCCACAGTTAGATAAATTAGCAGAAAAGTATTTACAATCTTCTTACAGATCCCCCCCCAAAGCAGCTACTGATGAAGAAACTCAAATGTGGCATCACTGCAGTTAATGTCTGCAGGCACCTTTAAAATGTTAAAAATCATATAAAATGATATTATGAGAGTTTTGCTCTATCGTATCACCCTATAGCAGACATCATCATAAAGCTAGTTTGAATCCCTAAACTTTTCATATGACTTGAGTTACATTTATTCAGTTTTAAGTTACTTTATCATGTTTAAAAACCTAAATTTGCTTTTTCAGACAACATTCCCAGCCAGGAAATAATCAAAATCCCAGTGGTCAGCAAGGGCCGTGGAAGAACAAAACATTAAACTTTCAGTGTTTCTGTAAGTCCTAAACACTGGTACACAGGAATTAGTAGTTTCATTTATCTGCACTAAATAAATCTCTTAAAACACTTTATTGAAGGAACATATCAAACAAAAACTCCTACACAAAGTGGCAAAACCTCAGGTGAATACATTAATTACGAACAACTGAACCACTCACAGAACAGTGTGGAAGGAAAGGGAGAGACTTAGATAAGGGTAAAGGGAAAGTGTCAGATAAGATGGTCTACAGAGGCCAGTAGCAACAAAGTCACACCATAAAAACTGCCAAATGCACAAGCTTTTGATGTCCCAGAGCCAGAAAATCCTATTTGCAAGCATTATGGTTCATATTGTGATGCCAGGAATTTAAAAATCAAGGCAGGAATTGCAAGGTCACGAATATCAGTTCTACAAAAATAACTGCAGTTAAATTTGGTTGTCACCCGAACATGTTAGAATATGTTTTCATCTCACTTGTGTCATCAGAAAAGACCTGCTCTGTTTGAAGGTCCATAGCTAACTTAAAACTCTCATTACTGACAACCTTTCCCTACAATTGTTCCAAGTAATACCCATGATTACTATAATTGAAAGATTAGAGAAAAGATATTTCTCACTGTGTTTTCACTTTGCTTACTTTGCGCATTTGACAGCACATTGCTTCTATTCAGTTTCACTGTTTCCCCTGCAGTTAGTTTCCCACTATCTGTAGATTTTCCACATAGCAACAGAAGAAAGAAAATAAAATAATTTAAAAAAAAAAAAAGGAGGGGAGAGAAGCTTGGCTCAGGGTACCTTAAACTAATTTAACTCATTTTCTAACCTGTCCAGTTCTAAAGTTGTGCGAATCCTTTAAGGAATCACGCTTTAGCCTAGGAATCTAGAAGTCTTATAACAGGCGACTTTACACGGTGCAAAGGACACACCACCATGATTAAATATGGTTATATTCGAGGACCTAATGTCTGTGCAGTACTCTGGCACCCCCATCTAAATTTAAACATGGACATTTAATTAAATATGAACACAAACAACAATCAATATGCTAGTCACCATAGTATTTGTTTTGATTATAAATTTTATGTTGTATCAACAGTTTAAGTTTTGAATGTGCTGAAAATTTGTGCACTGACAATACAAAACTGGATTGCAATAGGTGTCTGAGACCGACGGGAGTTGGGTAAACAACAGGTGGGGCTTCTGGCATGTGGGAAGACATGGGATACAGTTTGGGATTCTGGACTAAACACAACAGCTGGACGTTTCTACTAAAATTATCAGCCTCAAGCAGTGAAATTGTAGTTTAAAATTATTTTGTTTTGTGTTTCAGAGTTAACCCCTATTAAGATAATGGAGCAGCTCACGCCTCTGATGTCTTGTCTATATTATAGGTTTATTTACACAACCTGGAATCAAAATATCAGTCTGTTTTAACTCACACCTTCATCTATTTTGGTGCAAATCTGCATGTGGACACACTTATTTCAGAGTAAGAATGTTCTATTTTGATAAATCCAAAAGAAGTGTGCATCCACAGACTCAAGTCAAAATAAATCAGGGTGTGAATTAAAACAGACTGGTTATTCCAGTTCCAGATTGTACTCTATGAAAGTGTTTTTAAAACTAAATTAATTATTAGAGTTTGAGATCACTTGCCACATAGCCTAGTTTAATACCTTTAAAACCATGTCAGCTGGTACCTAATTAACTCTAGGGTGTTAACAGCATTAAAACGATTTCTAGACTGGGTACAAAATAGTATTTCAAATCACATTAGCCGACAATTTAAAATACACCTTTTACCTGTAGACTAGACAAGGCCAGAGGGCAGTTTGCAAAGCCAGAAAATAAAATCTTGCAGGTGCTTCAGAGGGAATGAACAGAACAGGTGATCATCAAATGATCCATCCCGTCGCCCATTCCCAGCTTCTGGCAAACAAGGGCTAGAGACACAATCTCGAGCCCTTGTATTCTAGAGTACCACCATCCCTTTTATTCTAGAGCACAAGTCTGCTTTAAGGGGTGGATTGTGTTGCAAGTTCTACAGCTGAGGAAGCACAGCACACATAGGATCCTGATTATTTTAACAGAGCAGACATAGCCTAAATATTTTGTGAAGAACAGAGTACCAACACAGCATAACAGTTATAGCAGTACTGGCTGATAATTTGGCTCATCATCACAATCTGATCGGTCAGGTTTGAGAAATTAGAGCAAATTCTCCATCAGTCAATGAACAAATATTAAAGAAAGCTGTGCCCACTATAACTAATCTCATGGTCACATTCAGACTTCTCAGCTTTCAGTCTGAATACCAGTAATAGTTTAAAAGGTGATTACAGAGGCCGGGACCTGGAATCAAAACAGATTGTACAAAAACAAATCACTTTGATCTGGATAAGACTAGATGATCCTAAGTAAATTTAAAAAATTATTTCCTATGCTACTGCCACATCCTAACCCCTTTGCCCAACAGGAACAGACATTACCTTGATCAAACTGTCTCTGCAGACTCTCCATTTCAGACTTGTTTCCACTCACACGATAGATGCCTTCAGTACTCAACCCTAGTGAAACAAGGAGGACACAAGAAGTCAGTGCAACTTTGTGGAAGTGTTATCTGGATGGAACAGAATTCTCTGTCTACAAGGAGAAAAAAAAAATCAGTGCAAAGTCTCCCATGTCACAAGAACTGGAAAGTGGTGCACAACTTCTATTCCTTAGAACAAGCAATATGCTTTGCAAAAATACCCAGAGGGGGGAAAAAAAAAAAAAAAAAAAGACCTGAGCTTCTCTACCAGTTTTCCTCAGAGGATTTCAGGGTACTTATAAACAAACAGTAGTTAAGTGTATACTGAGAGGGAAATATAATTAGGTCTAGTCTACACTTAAAAGTTGGGTCAACATAGTTACAGCACTCAGGGATGTGAGAAGTTCACACCTCTGAGCATGCAGCTAAACCAACCTAACCTGCAGTGTAGGTGCCAAGGAGGTAGATTACCTACAGCAACAGAAAAAAAAAATCCTTCTGTTGCTATAGGAAATGTCTACAGTACAGTGCTGTAGTGACATAGTTATGGTGGTGTCACCGTGCCACTAGCATAGACATGGCCTGAGTCACCACTTTATAGATGGGGAAAGAAACACAGAGGTCACGCTGCAAGCCAGTAGCAGAATCAGGTTTAGAATCCGGGGTCTCTGACTCCCCCTCTGCTCTAAGCAGAGGACAATACTGGTTCTTACCTAAAATAAACATTGTGGCAACTGCAAAAATAGCTTCTATAGGAAGTTAACCTGTTAAATGAATATACTGAACAAATAACACTGTTTTACTAAATAACTTCTTGGGGCATAAAATTAGATTAAAAAAGGTGCTTCTGTTTTCCACACATCTGTGCAACAGATGGAAGAAATAAGGCAAGTGACTCCTGACGTCCATGAGTATTTGGAATCTGGCTAAAGGAAGAAGCTACCCCTCACTGCTCCTTTCCTTATTACTATCCCAAGGACAAATGCCTGTACATACAACAGCTCATGCAGCTCTGTTGCAGTAACCATAGCATATACAGAAGCGACTGGACACAAGAGGGTAAGGGTGATCATGATCACTTGCAAGGCAACTAGAAGAATATGCAACTCTTGCAGTGAACAGGGAGAACAGATGTCTCAATTTAGCCATCATTTTAATTGATACTTTCTGAGAAGCCCACGTTCGGTGAGATAAAAGCAGAGAACCTGTCTTATGATACACAGTACATAAAAGGATAAATGGACACAAATCAGATATTAGGAATGGTAATATACAAAAACCTGTAGGAGAACACTTCAATCTCCCTGGACACACAAGAGCAGATTTAAAGGTAGCCATCCTGAAGCAAAGAAACTTCAGGACCAGACTTCAAAGAGAAACTGCTGAACTTCAGTTCATCTGCAAATTTGACACCATCAGCTCAGGATTAAACAAAAAGACTGTGAATGACTAGCCAACTATAAAAGCAGTTTCTCCTCCCTTGGTGTTCACACCTCAACTGCTAGAAGAAGGCCTCATCCTCCCTGATTGAACTAACCTTGTTATCTCCAGCCTGATTCTTGCTTGCATATATATACACACACACACACACACACACACACACATATACACACACACACACACCCCTGCCTCTGGAAATTTCCACTACATGCATCCAACAAAGTGGGTATTCACCCACGAAAGCTCATGCTCCAGTATGTCTGTTAGTCTATAAGGTGCCACAGGACTCTTCGCTGTTTTTACAGATCCAGACTAACACAGCAATCCCTCTGACACAGTACATTAATGGTATTTGAGTCTGAAGTGCAAAGGATTTATTCAATATATAGGTCATCAACTGTACAGTTTAAAAGCTTTTAATTGCTAAAGAAGTGGTCTGTATTAGGGTCTCATTTCACAGAAAGAAACTCATCTCATCAGAAGAAAAAACTGGGTTAATGGACCAACTCAGAGGATCATAAAATTCAGGGCTGGACACAAAAGAATCAGTGTCTGTGCACTTGGAAAGAAAAACAGGAGCTGCTGCCACCATTTGTCTCCCTGCAGCCCAAATTCCAAACAAGCTTGCCATTAGACAATGGGGCTTATTAAGGCAAGTACCTGTTTAATGTACACAGAGCAAGAAAAGAGAGCCCCATCTCTTTGCCTTTAATCTGAAGCTCTGTCTTTCTGGTCCTTGCTCACCCTTGTCTCAGGCTATGTCTACACTACCATGGTACATCAACTTAAGTTACGCAACTCCAGCTATGTGAATAACGTAGTTGGAGTTCATGTAGCTTAGGTCTACTTATTATGGAATCTACAGCAGGCTAGGCCGACAGGAGAGTCTTACCTTACTCCTCTCATTCCTGGTGGAGTACCACGGTCAACTGGAGAGCGTTCTGCCGCCAATTTAGTGGGTCTTCACTAGACCTACTAAATCGACCCCTGGTGCATCAATCACTAGAGCATCGATCCCATGGTAGTGTAGACATACCCTCAGTTTGACTCACTCCTGATGGACATACCCAAACTGTCCAAAGGTGACTTAAAATTGACAGTAACTAGTTCTCAAGACTTGTTTCTGGCCTTTGCCGAACTATAAAATATTGTTCATATTAAGTGTTCCCAGGAGTTGCACTTTCCCCAAAGATTATTGTGCTCTGCTTCTCGTGTTTTGTTACAACCCCCAGCCCCTGG
Organism: Chelonoidis abingdonii; assembly: GCF_003597395.2. NCBI lineage: Eukaryota > Metazoa > Chordata > Testudines > Testudinidae > Chelonoidis > Chelonoidis abingdonii. The sequence continues at coordinate 4,802,528 of NC_133779.1, forward strand.
TGAACCATTACTGTTACAGCACCATGTTCCCAAGAAAGAGGCAGTCTAGTCAGAGACCCCAGTGCTAGTTCCATTTTCATATAAAATGGGACAGTCACAGAGAAATCAAAGCAGGTATGTGCAAACAGAAAGCAGTGAAAATATAAAGAGCTGTTTAAAAGCCTAGTATGGTCATTAAAAGACTACATGCTCCCTAACTCCTGTTAGCAAATCTGACCTCAATCATTTCTGTCACCCCAACCTCACACACAACAAAGCCAGCATCATTCTTCCCTTAAGTAACACTGGTACTGTTGAACCTTACAGCAATACTAAGCAATGAATGCATGCAACAAAAGGAACATCAGAGTCACAGACATTCTGGCAATTTCTTTCTCTCTCTCTTTTTTTCGGACTCCTTGCTCAGACATATAGATGGAAAAGGAATAGACACTATGGGACTGCAAAGACTGCAAACGGCTCCAAAATTGTTCCCCAATTTTTTCTTACAGAACATTACCACTCAGCACAAAGTAAGATGAGTAACTCCTTCTCTTAATGACCATCCGCCATAGCCGCTAATAAGAGTAAATGACAAATTAATTATCAGTAGCTTAAACGAGAGGCATAATGCTGACAACATACATAATGAAAAATTGAACCAAACATAACCTGTAAATTCAAACCATCCCCTTTCATGACTGACAAACCAGTGCATATTTAATGTATGCTCTGGTATAGCCATGTGGGTCCCAGGATATTAGAGAGACAAGGTGGGTGAGGCAATATCTTTTATTGGACCAACTTCTGTTAGAGAGAGAGATGCTTGGAGCTTACATGGAGCTTTTCCTCAGGCCTGGGAAATATACTCAGGCCAGGTCTACACTACACTCACACTTACCTCAGAATAATTTATAAAAACAACAAGGAGCCCGGTGGCCACTGGACTTCTTGTTGTTTTTGTGGATACAGACTAACACTGCTACCTCCTGATACTTGACACCATGCAAGAATAATGTGTCATTCAGGGGTGTGAATAAGCCACATCAACTTAAGCACCAGTACGGACAGCTCTATCATGCTGACATAACTACCGCCTCTTGCGGAGGTGGATTTATTATGCCAATGCAAGAGCTCTCTCCCGTAGGTGGAGCGTTTTCACCAGCCTTTCTGCTGATGTCATGCTTCTAGCACAGAGTCAGTCTCATTGTCACAGCTAAATATAAAGCAGAACAGATCGTTCAGCATAAGCAGTTAACATATTTCAAGTTACCGTTCAAGGTGAAGTGACCCATTAACATTAACTCCCCGCCAAAGGAGTGAAAAAAGCTGTGTGTGTGTGTGCGTGCACGTGTGTGTAGTTATTGATTGTTGTAATAAGCAATACATTCAGTGTCTCTATTCAGTCCATGATTTTTAGTATCTAGCCAAGTCAAGAATTTAAGCTCACAGGATCATCTTTTGAAGGCATTATGTGGGTTTCCTTTGAGGATAAGGACTCTTCTGGTTTTCAAACAACCCTCCATGCTCTCCAAGCTCGCTATCAGAAGCAAACGCCCCAGAGATCAGGACCCACCAACTCAAAGCAGCACCAGATCTTGCCAAAACAGCGCATGTAAAACCTGTATCCATACCTCCACCACTACTACGCTCTTGATTAACTCTCATGAAAAAAATTAATAGAAGATAAAAACACCCTATTATTTGTGGGTGAACACTTCTGACAAAGCGATCACTCTATATCTGACATCAGTCCTCAGCCTCAACAGAAATCTGCAAAAGATGAGCTTGGGAGCTTATATTAATAACTTTGCTAGATACTAAAAGACATTGACTCAACAGAGACTTTGTTTAGCATAAGCCACAAATCCAATCTGTTCTACCTGTACCTCGATATGGCATGAGTACATTTCCCAGACCTAAAGAAAAGTTCTGGGTAAGCTCAAAAGCTTCTCTCTCACCAAAAGAAGTTGGTCCAATAAAAGATATGACCTCACCCACCCTGTCTCATCAGTATTTATTAACTGACTTAATATTTCCTGCAATCCACTTCTATGTTTATTTTACAAAATCCTGTTTTACACCAGTCACACAGACATTGTAAATATGTAGCATCAAGACAGGCTAAACATCATTTGACCTGAACTGAATTATTGATATCAACCACTAATTTCATATAAACAGAAACAAAACCTGGGAAGAAGCTGCAAGGAGTAACTTGACTTTAAAGCACAAAGCCCTGTCTACACCACTGCTAACACGGTCCAGCTCCATCGGTTTTGGCAATTTTAGGAGCCCCAGCATAGAAGGGAATTACTGCACCATATCCATGCAAATCTCCCAAGTAGCTGCACTACAGCAGTGTAAGACAGGACTTGCATTTGACAGAGTTACTGGAACCTAAATGTGCAAAAAAGCAGTCAGATTTATCCTCAGACATATGGACATGAATTTTGCGAAGAATCAAGATAACCTGTCCGCCTACAAAGGCAATAGATTTCCCAAGATATGCATGTATCCACTGCACGAGGAGAGGATCAATCCATTCATTTTGAAATGAAACAGAATGAACGGGTACCTGAATAATGGAGATACACATCCACCATGAGGTTTCTATGATAAAAAGAAAGTTTTTTAAAGGGAGATCACCAGAAAAGGTAGAACAGCACCATAACCAACATGATAATTTATATAAGGGTCATGCTCATTACAGGGTCTATGTTCATCAGAGGTTTCTAATGCTACCTGCCTTCTGCTCTTGTCTTCTTCTCAACCATCAGTCTCTGGGTGACCCACCTTATTGCTCTTAACAGTGCCCAAGCTATGCTCCAGCAGCACCAACTGGTTACATCTGGTAATTCATGTAAGTCTCAACACATGACTTTCACTGGTTAAAATCTAGTGGAGGCAGTGAATGAGAAGATTAAAAGATACGTGCTGCAGTGTTTTCAACAATACAGTTCATGTATAACCTCACTTGCATGCTTGCTCCCCATTAGTTTTTGTCAATAGCTGTAAGAAAGTTCACGGATAAGGGAAGTAAGGTGAGAATACAAAATGACCAACATCCTGAAAGATACTAAGAAGTAGGAACAGCTGAGTTTCTCACTCTTGCTGTCAGATTCTCAGCAGTAACATCTGACAAAGATATATAATAAGCCCAATGAGGCTACCCTGGAATATCTTGTGTGGTTACACCAACCAAAAACTGGCTGCTGAGAGCCCTCCAGTAGAAAGGACTTTAACATTGCCTAAGTGGCATTCCCATTAGCAACAACGAGAAGAGAAAGACAGCAGTTATTTTCAACCTAGGCCTTAATCAGAGGTCCAGCTAATGAATTAGAATCCAAAGAAAAAAGCTGGTTGGACTTTCCAAAGAGATTTGTTTATTCTCAATAAAAGACCTTTATTACATGAGCCAAATCTTAGAAACAAGTGGTGGGAAAAGTTAATGAAGGTAGAACCTTAATCTGTTTCAGAAAAGAATTTTGGATAAAACATGCAAATATACCTTCCCTCTCTAAAGCACTTCATTCTTCCAGCTGACATTTCTAAAACCAGAAAGTAAGATTCACATACAATACACTAGCTACCAAGAATCAAATGACTCACTGGAGATCTTCATAAATGTTGAGACATCCATGGCGATAACAGTCCATGACAATCTAGGTTTTTTAGCAGGACATTTAGATATGAAAGAAGCCTTTAATAACCCACAAAAAACTGGAAATAAATCTGGTTTCTCAATCAGGGAAGGCTTCCCAGATGTTTAGGCCTTACTATATATCTGAAATGCATCCCTGTGACAGAACCTCTTCTCCGGATCATCACTTGAAGGGGGGGGGGGGGGGGGAGAAAAGGCATTAGGCATATTAGTTAGCGACTAGAAAAATGATAGCAGGGTCGATTTTCTGAGTTGCACCACACTAGAAGCACTAGTACAGATGTGTTTGTAGAGTCATGAAAAGGAGCAAAAAAACACAGAGGACAATTATATACATAATACAGTTTGAGGGGGAAAACACATACTGCATATATAGAATAGCATCAGGGCAAGGTTCATGACATTTAGGGTCTCTAGAGCCCTTAATCCAGTTTTGGAGAGAAAAATCAAGTTAAATTAGTTCTGAAAAAATATAGCAGCACGAAACATAAATGAGAAAAGACAAAATGCACCTGTTGAGTAATGTTCAGAGCTACAAAGAATGACCTAAGATGACACTGAACTAATCCAACTAGGGCCTGTGAGAAGTTAGAAACAGATTGCTAGAGCAGCTTCAAGGGTTGACAATTTCTGGGTTTAAAATTCACCAAAAAGCAGTAAAAACACTATAAAGATAAAAGAACTATTACTTACCTTACAGTAACCACGGTTCCTCAACATGCATTGTCCACATAGACTCCACTCCTGACATGTGTGTGCCCCACTCCCACAAGATCAGATGTTTTAGTCAACAGAGTCTGTTGGGACACACCCTGTGCTCTAGACATCCTCACATCCCTCACCCGAAGGATGGAGCAGGCCAACCAACCAAGATGGTCTGCAACACTGGGTTTTTACTCAGCCGCTTATGGTTGTCTGTAAAAGCAGCAAAGAGTTGTCTGGGAATTGTCTGCTGACATAATCTGTTAATGAGTCTTGAAAGACTGGAAGATGCAGTGCCTTCGGCATGATAAATACACCAAATTCAGAGCTGAATGGTCTCCAGACAGAGAGCTGGTGACCTGGCTACTCCCCGCCTCTGGACATAATGCACAGCAGTAGTGTTGCCTGTGAGCACCAGGACTGTGGATCCCTGGAGTAAAGGTTGAAATGATTTTGCATACCAAGTGGAACCGAGTGGGTGGCTCTGAGATCCAGGACATTTACATGCAGACTAGCTTCCTGAACGATCACATCCCCCTATTCCTCAGTGGAGGCATCTGTCACCAGTGTCTTGGTTGGAAGAACTGCAGAGAAGGGTACTCCCTTGCACACCAGAAGAGAGTATTTTCATCAGTTTAGCAAGGAGATGACTTCTTGCAGGACTGCGACCATCATATATCCATGTGGTGCCTGCTGGATAGATACACTGATTTCAACCACCTTTGCAAGGAATGTAGGTGAAGGCTAGCAAACTGCTTCACATAGGTGCATGAGGCCTTTCGTCCAGAAGTCTAAGGCATGCTCTTACGATGTCTGTGAGAGACTGAAGTTGGCTGATGAGATTCGCTAGCGTTTGGAACCTCTCTCTTATGTAAGGTAAACGTGCACTGACATGGAATCTAACTCAGCTCCTGTCAAACTCTATGTTCTGAGTTGAAATAAATATATTTTTCACTGTTGACTTTGAGACCCAATGCACTGAAAAGCCCTACAGTCATGTGAATCAAGTTGGTCACCTGCTGGCGTGACGTTCCTCAGATCAGCCAGAAGTTGAGACATGGACAGACCTGGTTCCCATGCTTCCTTGAACAAGCTGTCATAACTGCCAAGCACATGGTGAAATACCTTCAATGCTGTGGAAAGACCAAAGTGGGCAGGATCCTGTACCAGCAGTGAGATGTTCCTATCAGGAATCTGAAGTATTTCCTGTGGGTTGGATGAATGGACACATGAAAACAGCATGCTTAAGGTCAGAGGCCATGAACCAGTCTTGAGAATCTACCAAAGGAATTATGGAGACCAAAGTCACCATCCTGAACTTGAATCGATGGATGAATTTGCCAAGCTGTCGAAGGTCCAGAATGGGATGCCAACAACTCCCTTTCTTATTTGGGATGAGAAAATAATGGGTATAAAACCCCCTGCTGCTCCTGAACTCTAACAGCACCTCCTTCTCTAGAGATCCAAGCTGTAGACAGAAGTCCATTTCTTTCAACAGTATCTCATGAGATCCCTGAAAGGGGACAGGGAAGGAGGGTAGGAAGGGACTGGAATTGGAGAGAATACTCCTTGTTGACAATTTCCAAGACACACTGGTCTGAAGTGATCAGAGTCCAGGCTTCTCAAAAATAAAAAGCCAAAGAGGGATGGAAAGAAAGAGATCAAGAGGTTCTGTCAGGCTCTGACGCTGGCATCAAACCTGCTGCCTGGCAGAAGAAGCAGACTGTGAAGAGGCAGAAGAGTTACTGTTGGAAGAAACTCTGCTTCTCTCAGTGGCTTTCTTCTTGGGGCTGAATCACACAGTCCCAAAGAATGCAAAGTTTTCTTGAAGTACCTTCAGCAAATGGAGAATCTGATCCATTTTGGAATTAAGTTCATTAGCCTTAGTGGGAAGGGCCTCAGTTGTGATTTGGACTTCCCTGGGAATCCCAGAAGACTGAAGCTAGGAGGATGTTCTTCCACAGATGTGGCCATAGTACACACTGCTGTGTCCGATGCATCCAGTGCTGTATGTAGGGAAATGTGGGCTATTATCTGCCCCTCGGTAGTCATTTTAAATTTCTCCTGTTCCTGTGATAGAGCAAAAAGCGCTCTATGAGGAACAATTTTAGATGAACCCCTAGCTTTGAGTCCACTTAGAAAAGGAGTGACATACAGAACATGACTTAGGAGAGATCATATTTCTGAACAAAAAGAAGCACCTGGAGTGCCTGACATTAAGCATGATTGCAGTTTCATTTGAGGTACAGGGTGTGAACTCCAGGGATTTCACTTTTGCATTGCTACAGTACCTATAGTGGGGGTCGTGGGAGGGGCAGGGAGCTTAGACTATAAACTGACTGAAGATTTTTTGTGCCAAAGGGCAGAGAGACTAAGACTGACTAATTAACAATACCAATAACTAACACTAGCACAGTGTGCAGAGAAGCAGGCAGACAACCGCAGGGACTATTTCAAGAGTGATAAAAGGGAAACAAGGACTTTCTCCATAGTTTATGTCCTCGGGTGGAGGAGCATGAGGTCATCAAGGGCACTGGCACAGACACTGCTGGCCAAAATAATCCAATCTTAGGCTCATGCTCACTAAGAGTGGAATCCATATAGGCAATCACTTGAGGAATCACACACTCCTCATTCTTTCCTGCCAGGCAAGTTGTAATCACCATAAACACTAAAGCTAGTGCCTCAAGGGATTTCCTTGTTTTTGTGATTAGATCCAAACCTGTAATGTTGTTATTTCACCACCATATTCTACATTAGTTTATTTTCTGAAATTTTGGTTTTATAAAATATTAAAAGTCTTATACTGAAAATGCAAGTCACCTGAATTAAGATCTAGCTATTTGCAGATATCTAGTTCTGTGCATTAGCAATGGGTTGGTTTTTTTCATAAACTGTGTTGTCCTAGCCATGTTAGTCCCAGGATATGACAGAGAAAAGGTCAGTGAGCTAGTATCTTTTATTGGACCAACTTAGGTTGCTGAGAGAGAAGTTTTAGGCTTACACGGAGTTCTTCTTTAAATTATAAACTCACATTCAAAATCTCCAGGATATAAAGTGTGAAAGCAATATTTCCTTTTAGTTTTAAAAATATTTTTATAATCTGCTTTAAAAAAATAAACTTCCATGATTTTAAGCCCACAAACTAATAGCATTCATATAAATTTCACAGGCATTCATCTCATTTCTAAAAGAACATATTGCTCTAGGATTTTAAATACACAATGTATTTGACAGCAATTTGAACAGTCACTTCCACTGTTTCCCATGTTTGTATGGGACCATTACACAACAACCAGGGAATTTTTTAAAAAAAAAATAGGAAATGTGATTACAGAACCATAAAATAAAATTGGTACAGGGTTCAGAACATGGTGGACCATGTGAAACTCATTTGCTGAAATTGTCTAGATTGTGCGTTGACTATGTCTCCTGAAGTAACTATGCAAAATATAATACTCAAAGAAAAACGGGTCTCACCCACAAGACAAACAGAACAAGGAATAAACTCGACACAGTACAGACAAAACTCTCTTCTAAAACTCTGGTCTTTTGTAACACAGGCTAAATTCAGTCCTTGGGTAAGAGGTCACGAAAACCAATGGAGTTACACCTGGTCTGAACTGGATCCTAAGAGAAGAACAAAGGGAATACTTATATTTTTCCCGTAAGGTACTCATACTTTCTCAATTTTAACTCCAGTATTTTCCGTGAAAATCTGCGGTTTCTTTTTTAAACCATTATGACTATCTGTCCATATTTATACACATTCGATATATAAGCCACAACACACAAAACAAAAAATATAATGTAGGACACATTCTTAATTTACAAGTAGACACTAACATGACCTATCTCAATCTTAAATTTTATTAACAAAGTGGTTTTAAATATAGAATATTAGGAGCTGACAAGAAAAATATTCTGCTCTGGTATTAAATCATCCTCCAAAGAGTCACCCAGAGCAGACCAGATTTATTCTCCTCACCATCCATTACCTTTTCTCATTCTTACTTACATTAGTTGGTGCTTCATAACTGGCTGCATCAAATACATTTGCCAGTGTTCTTATTTAAAGGATTTTCACCCCTCATCCTTTACATAGGCAGAAATTCTGCACACAATCCATATTTCTCCTTTAAATTCTGAGTGGACCTAGCGCTAGAGAAAGGTGTCAGCCAGCCAGCTCAGGAGGCTCTAGCCCTGCATTTTTACTGGATATTTCTTTTTGGCAGTAAAGATCTCTCTAAAGCATAAATAAGTGTGTCAACTTTTGGCAATACACCGCCTTCTTTCACTGAACCATGGACTTGCGATATCTACTCAGTCTGTTATGACAATCCTGATGACTGCCAGCCAGGCGACCAGATGCTGTCACTCTATAAATTAGAAAAGGCACTGTGTACACAGCCAGCTGTGTCATAAATCCCTAGGTTAGGAAGAGCAGAGGTGCAAATATCACACCGTGTCTGTGGCATCATATGGATTTGACATCTGGTTGGTTCTTTCTGTGCCTCCCATTACAGATAATATATGCTGGGGAGTTTCTGAACACATGTCCTGATCTAAACCAGAAACCGTTTCAGTGACCTTGGCAGTTAGTACGGAAATGCATATCTTCAGACATCTTTAAAATACCCACATTACCAAATCTCTTTCTATCTCAGCATCCATTTCTATAGCACCGAACTTCTCTACACTTACAAAATTTACCAAAATCGCTATTCTAGAATAAACATTCGAGAATAGCTATTTTGGTAACCTTCCAAGTATAGATAAGCCATAAGCATGCCCTAGGTAAACCAGATCTGCATGCTGATGTCCTGAGTATTTCTGCTCTGCACTTTTTTCTGGTGTAGAACATTTCTCTTGGACTATAGTCTCTACTATTTCAACACCATTTGTTATGGGTCTGTTGATTCAAGAATTAAAGTATTTGAATCAACAGATACAGATATCAAAATAATAAAAGAGAACAAGGCCAACACTAAAAAGTTACGCTTACCCAGCTACATTGCTCTGGGGTGTGAAAAATCCACCCCCCTGAGCGACATTGTTAAGCCAACCCAATCCCTGGGTAGACAGCAGAAGGTTGACAGGACTAGCTAGCACCTGCAGGGGAAGTGGATTATCTATGCCAACAGAAGAACCCCTCACATTGGCATATAGGTAGCATAGGCAGCGGGTATCATAGGCAAGGGGAGGCTGTGCCTTCTGAATGTCACGGAGTCACCGGGCAATGCTCTGGAACTGCTCCCCACTAAGCCAGTCAGGACTTTGGGGAGCCTCCTCTCCCTTGGAGCAGACTTGCTCAGGGCAAGAAGCTCACACATCTTCACCTCCTGGGTCTCTCCTTGGAGCATTCAGCATCCTCTGCCCCTCCGTGGGCTTCCCACAGCGAGCCCACCCAGGCGGGGTCCTGGGGAAGCCACAGGGTTCTGCACCCCCACTTTGCAGTCAGACGTGACTCTCAGCCAGCAAAACAGAGGTTTATTCGATGACAGGAACAGGGTCTAAAACAGAGCTTGTAGATACAGCAAACCAGACCCCTCGGCCGGGTCCATTCTGGGGGGCAGTGAGCCAGACCCCTAGGTCTGCCCTTCACTCCTCGTCCCCAGCAAGCTCCAGACTAACCACCCCCTCCAGCCCCTCCTCTCTGCTCAGCTCCTTTCCCGGGCCAGGAGGTCACCTGATCCCTTTGTCTCCAACACCTTCAGTTGGCACCTTTGCAGAGGAGGGGCCCAGGCCATCAGTTGCTAGGAGACAGAGTGCCAGGCATTTAGGTGCACTGGCCCTTTGCTCTGTAGCAATCACACACCCTTATCCCACCACCTAGATACTTAAGAACTGCCTAGGGGACACTGAGGCACCAACACAGTATTCAGAGCAAACATTAAGAACAGTCCCAGTTCGTCACACTGAAACAGACAGCTGTGGCCCTGCCCACGCTCCACCACCAGGACTCCTCTGCAACTCCTCCTGCGTAGTGGCCCCACTCGGCCTCCTGGCACTCCAGGATTGGGAAGGCTAGGGCCGCACCACCTGCCCTCCCAGCACTCTGGGGCACTAGCCTGAGGCGGGGGCTCTGGCGGGGGATGGGTGCTTCATGCACCGCCCATGATAGGTAGTGTCTACACTGAAGTGCTATAGTGATGCAGCTGCACCACTGTAGCATTTCAAGTGAAGACAAGTCCTGAGTGATGAAGTGTAAAAGCAGCTGGGAGTAAACAGTCTGCCAAGTATGTAAGACACACTGAATCCTGAAGTGTGAACTTGTTAGAATGCCCATAAAGATTTTATTTCCTCATCAGTACTCTTCTCCCTCTCTCTACAACACTATATTCACCCTCTGAAAGAGAGGGCTGACTGCTATTCTGTCTCCACAACACATCACTAGAGATGCAAGTGTATGCTGCAAGACCCCTCCTGTCTCAAGGAGGCTCACCTCTGCAATGTTCTCATCCAGACACAATCAGCAGCATTAATGAACCAAAGTTTAACACGTAAACAACATTTCAATAACAAGTATCAGGCATCTGAAGAAGTGGGCTTGTTATCCATGAAAGCTTATGTCCAAATAAATCTGTTAGTCTTTAAGGTGTCACTGTACTCCTCGTTGATTTCATTAACAAGAACCTTAAGGTATTTTTAGTGTTTACAGCAGAACAGGAATGGAGGTTGTAACTCTGAAATGTTTGAAACTCTGAACAAAGCCCAGTTCAGGCTTCAGATCCAACAGCTGAGACTCCAGCCAGGATTCAGCAGCAGCTGAGCAACCTAGTCAGCCCTGGCTTGAGTTTGCAAGCTTGTCCCCCTCCAGCAGTGGGTATGGGTGTGTGTAAACAGCATGTGCCCCTCCTGGCTGGGAGATGAGGGGTAAAAACAGTGTGTCCTCTTCCTGGTTGGGGGCTGGAGGGAGGAAAGCTGCGCAGACCCAATACTAGTCACCATAGACATTGGCTAATCACAGTCTTGATTGGTCTTCTGTGAACTTTTCCTCAGTGCACTCAATGGAGAATGGCTCCTCCCTCTCTTTAGAGAGGCGTTGGCTCCAGAGGGTGAAACGCCAGCACTCTCAGCCTTGCCCAAGCACAGCAAGCGCTGCATGTTGGACTGCTGTTATGAATTACCCCTCCACATAACAAACAATGTTTAAAAATCCCAGTGAGAGCATCACCAGGCCAATACTTAACTAACGCTAACACTAAACGGGTACTAGGGCTATGGCCATGAGGCGGGAATGCTGCCCCTGCTAGGCAAAATTCTCCACACACACCTAAGTGGAATACACAGCTGCATCTACTCAAGGAATTAACTTATTTTTTCGCAGATCACTTGAAAATTGCTGAGGGTCTCGGCAGACCACTTTATGATCTTTCCAAATGTTGTATGTACAGTTAGCTAACTATTGTAAAGTGCTTTGGATAAAAGCGCTATATAAAAAAATTTAATAAAAACTTTTTTTGTTCTACAAATAAAAGCACACAACTCACATTTTAATATCAGTAGTCTTACCTTTCTAACACAAGGGATGTGCCCTCTCTCCCCTGCTGCGGCAACTCTTGAGCTAGGGCTGGGAAGGTGGGGAGGGTGTCTCCTCCTCTCCTCTGCCGCAGCAGCCCCTGAGCTGGGGCTGGGAAGGTGGGGGGGAGGGGTCTCTCCCTGGAAGCCATAGCTCTGGACCTGGGGAAGGTCGCCTCTTTCTCTGGCCACCGCAGACCTGCACATCTGAAATTCCACGCACCCTGTCTTCTCATCCCACTGCCCCCAAGGCCACCACCTCGCCTTACATGTGAGTCTTCTCCAGAGTAAGGGCACCTAATTAGTGGAACCATGCATGAGCAGCTCCACTAATTAGCGTGTGGCCCTTCATTCTCTCACGTGCAGCTGCCCAGGCACACACCTTAGTGGGAACTAGCTGCAGACCACCTGAATAGAGCTTGTGGACCACTGGTGATCCATGGACCACAGGTTGAGACCCTTTGATCTATTCCAAATACTGGGCTCCAAAGAAACTGGCTTATCACATCAACGATTTCACAGTTGTATACAGTGCAATGCTCTGAGACCAAAGCAGGATTGCTCCTGTCTACAGTCAGGTTTCCACAAGTGATGGAACATTGATCATATCTCATGGGAGAATATTCCACAAATTATTAGATCTCACTGTTAAGAATTTTTCCTAATATTATATTAAAGCTAATTTGATCTTTGCTTAATGACACACGAGCATATCTCAAAGTATCATTTAAACCATACCTTAAAACCACAGGAAAAATGCTGCATGCTATGTTAACATTACTGAAGTTCTTCAACTCAGTTTAGTCCCATGTTTTATCCCAATATTTCAGTATTTTTTCAGAAGAGGCACCAACACTAATAAGCTCATTAAAATGCAGAATACTGAAAGGAACTATGTATTTTAATACCTTTTCCCACCACCATTAGAAATAATGCAACAACAGTTTATAAATTTTGCTAGTTCAATCACTTATACATTATCTATTAAAAGGCAAGTTGACTGCCAGAGTGGAACTATTCTAAATTTTATTTATTTGTGTTATGGTATTACCTTAGAGGCCCCAGCTGAGACCCAGGTTGGGAGGAGCGCTGTATAAAGTATGAGGCAGTCCCTGCCCCCAAGAGCTTACAAACAAAGGAGCTATTATCAATGTTTTACAAATTGGGAACTGACCCCAGAGAGATTAAGTGATTTTCTTCAGATCACACAGGAAGTCCGGTAGGATTTCATACTGAACACAGGTCTGACAAGTCCCAATCAAGTGGCTTTACCACAAGACCATTCTTCTCTAAATTAAAAAAAAATAGGCCTCCTTCTAATACACTTTGATCTCTACAATGGTGACCACAAAAATTAGATTAAATTTAGCAAACAAACCTGAGACTATGGCATGAAAGTTACTGTCTTGTCTTTAAGTAGCACTCTCTTGGAAGAGTGGGAAGTAGTACTTTAGGATTCTGTTAATAAGTTGCTGCTGAATTCTAGCACAGACTGAGCAATCACAGGCAGCACAATGTTGCCAAGACATGGATATTGTATTAAAATGTGTAATCTGTCTTGTGACAACACAACTGTGAGCCCTCCTACCATTTCCTCTGTTATCTATCCCAGAATTCTATACACCCATAGAAAGGACATTGCTGTGAACAGACACTATGGACTAAATTCATTCCTGCCGTAACTCCACTAAAATAAATGGAATTACACAAAGGATGAATTTGGTCCCATTTTAAGAGAATGAACTGGATTATGCAATCCTGAAATTTGAAGACAGATAGGGCAGGGGACTGGACTTGATCACCTCTCGAGGTCCCTTCCAGTCCCAGAATCGATAAATCTATATAAAATCATCTGCCTGTCTTAGTGCACAGTTTGGTCTTTTCGTTTGTTACCTTCTTACTAGGTCTCCGCTCTATGATTCCAAATTCAGTTCTATTACTCCAAACCCTGACAGACATTTTATGTTTATAAGGTTTTGGCAATTACAGGAAAATTTCAGAAAATGGTTTCTTAAAAAGTTACCAATGCTGACAGTGTGAAATACCGTCTGAAAATCCTGGTCATCTTTGGCACAATACAAGATACGGACGCATCAAATGTTTAAACTCGCCAATACCCAAAACTACCTTTTCCTTTGTACGCATTAAGGAAGGATAAAGGTTACTAATAATGGATCATCTCTTCCTATGTGTACGTACAATTACCACCACAATTATCATCTACATTGTGAGTACACCTAAAGACAAGTACCAGGTTGAATCCCGCTGTGCCTGGCAACGTACTAATACATATTATGGGGTTCCAATCTCAATTGTAGCATCTAGGTGCTGCTGCTTCCCCCCATCCACAAGGCTTGTTACCCTGTCAATGGTCCTCAAACTTTTCCTCTCTCATCCTCCTAACCAGTAATAGAATGTGTCTGTGCCTCCTCTCCCACTCTTCGCCCCACCCCCAAGCAGAGTTGCGGCCGGGCCACGGCCATAACTGGGGCAGGGGCCAAAATAGAGTTGGATGGCACTTCCACCCCACCCCCTCATGGGGGCTGGCCCAGGCCCCGCTGCGCCCCTCCAGACGTTCCTCTGTACTTGCCTAGGGGAGCGCGTCCCAGTTTGGGGACAACTGGGTTAGTTTGACTTGATTTGTTCTTGACAAATCCATGCTGACTGTTACTATCTTCTAGGTGCTTACAAACTGATTGCTTGATTTTTACTTCTATTTCCTTCCAAGTGCCAAAATTAAGTTGATTGGCCTATAATTCTGTGAGCTGTCTTTATTCCCCTTCTTATAGGTAAGTATTATATTTGGCCTTTTCCAGCCCTCTAAAATCTCTCCTGTCCTCCACGAGATCTCAAAGATAATCACTAATGCCTCAAAGATCTCTTCAGCCAATTCCTTAAGTATTCTAAGGTGCCAACTTGAAGACATCTAATTTGTCTCAGGGCTTGTCTGTACTCACTTCGCTTCAGCAGCACAGCTGCACGACTAACACTCACGGCATGTCTAGACTTACAGTGCTGCAGTGGTACCGCTGCAGCGTGTGTGGTGAAGACACTTTGTGGATGGGAGAGAGCTCTCCAGGCGGCATAAACAAACCACCCCCCGTGAGCAGCATAAACTATGTCGGTGGAAGAAGCTCTGCCACCAACATAGCACTCTGCACACTAGTGCTTATGTTGATGTAACTTCAGGGGGATGGAATATTTATGCCCCAAGCAGCATAAATTTTGCCAACATAGGCCGTAGTATAGATGTAGCCTCAGTGTAGACACTACCTATGTCAGGTAGTTCTTCCATCAGCAGAGATAATCCACATCCCTAAGAGGAGATAGCTAGGTCGAAAGAAGAATTCGTCCATTGAACTGCCATTGTCTACAAGGGGATTTAGGTCAACTTAACTATGTCACCCAGGGTTGTGGATTTTTCAAACCCCTGAGTGACGTAGCTGGGTTGACCTAATTTTCTATTATAGACGAGACCGACATAATTCTTAAACTCATTCTTTCCCTATTTTAGCCTCAGATCTCATGTCACTGATACTGATGTTCACTGTATTAGCTGCCCAATCACTGCTAACCTTTTTGATGAAAACAAACAAAAAAATGCATAATTAGTATTAAAAATAATGCATGATAAAGCTGTGGAACTCACTGCCAAAGGGCATAGCCAAGGCCAAGAATTAGCAAGATCAAAAGGTGAATTGAACAAGAATATCCATAGTTAATAGTAACATGAAGTACTGGAAGGGATATAAAATTTCATGCTTCAGAGATTAAACCAATTTGACAATGAGGGATTAGGATGGGGCCTTAATGGGGTGAAGATTACCCAATATCTGTCCACTGTGTAGATTCTTGCTCTGTCTTCTGAACATGTGGTGGTAAGCACTGTCAGAGACAGGACTCTGGACTAGATGGATCATGGGTCTGATCCAATCTGGCAATTCCTATTTTCCTAACAAGGCATGGATAACAAGAAAGCCGATTTTAATAGTTAATCCTCAAATTACTGATTTTTCTCTCTCTGAACAGAGTAAGTGTTTTGTCACTTAACAGGACGACTAACTGCTCAACTCACTTTGTTGTGGTGATTTTCAGCCTAAAACACTGTCAATGACAATTATAAGTGTTAATGTGGCAGTTAAAAGTCACAATTTGCTTGCGGCTTAATTTTCAGCATGTTTCAATGAATTAGGAAAGGGCCAGAAATACACTGGCTATGTTCATTTTACTAATTTTATATTTTAAATTACAAGTTAATCTGTTTTATGCATTAATAAAATGTACATTAATTGTAATCAGGCTTCAGCCAAATGAAATGAGCGGTAAAATTCAGCACTGTATAAACTGTTTACATGGGATGCTTGTTTAACTGAGACATGAGTATACACAGAGGAGACCCTTACATCGGTTCTCCTGAATTTAAAACAAAAAGGAGATACAGATATTCACAATTCCCGTTTCATAAGAGCATTTCCTAGCCAAGTTATGTGCTCTTTGTGTGATCCAAGATATACTGGGTTGAAAAAACCCTATGTACGGAAGATTTACACACACACTTACTTATAAAAAGCCAAAAAGAGAATATCCATTACTCTAATCCACAATTTGATTTTTAAAGGACAATTCTTCAAGGATGTTATAGGCACTTTTCCTCATGGAGGACTATGCTCATAGCAAATCTGAAGTTTTAATGAACATTTTGAATTACCTGAACACAAAGAAAACAGAGGGGAATTTCAGCAAACATTTTACACACGCTTGAAAAAAATTCATGTGTTAAACCGAGAACCAACATGGGAAATATCAGTCTGATGAGTCAGTTTTCAAAAAAACAACCAACAAGCAACAAACCCCCAACTGCCTGTAAATGGAGGTTTAGAACGAAAGTTCTACCTCAACCCCGATTTGCTGCTGCAACACTATAATCTGCAGAATTGTCTCAAAACGGATTTAGCAACTTTTTTAATGTGTCAGTGACAGTAGGGTGACATCTCTTTGAGCTTTGTGTACATATCTCCTTAGAATTTACATTAATCTTTCTATGTTTTCATGTATTTGAAAAGGACCGTGCTGGATAAAGGCTCTCATGTTAAGAAATGTCTGAGGAAGCTAACAGCTTGTTTAATTCCACCTTCACTTCCAGCACATAGAGGAATTGTACTAGTTAGCACTCTCCTAGATGGTTCATAGAACACTTCACTCCCTATATATGGAGGTGGACATTTTTAATCCGTCTGAGAAGAACTGCAGCAGGTTTGGGCAACATTAAATACACTAGAAACAACCTGCATTGCTTGGAATGAAACTAGAGATTTTAAACTGTATATAATTTCTAATTATATATTAAGGCAGAGAATATTATCAATAATTTAAAGGTAAAAAACATGACAAAGCTGCTGTAATTATCCTAGAATCAGGCATTATAAATCCAGGAAATTCAAAGTTAAGGTTATACTTAAAAGAAATCTGAACATGTTACTGTAAGATGCAAGAAATGCAGTTAAGACATCCAAACAATCTTAACTCTGCCCTGCAGTAATTGTCATCCATAATTAAGGAGTCATTTTAGTGTCAGTGATTTTTAAAGAATTTCTTTTCATATTTTTCCTCTCACCGAATCACTACAAGAAGGAATTAACCTTGCTTGGGTGCACTGATTGTCAAAACCTGTTAGCAATTTTCAAGCAAGAAAAATGTTTTAAAATGCCACTGCTCACTAGAAGGGTTAACTTTTCTCTGGCCAGTATCAACAGGACTGTAATGAATCAGTGGTCTTTCAGAATAAGCTCTGACACTGAACAACACTGAAGACAAATCTCAATAGCCCTGATGTTATCACAAGACCCCCACTGTGAGAGTATTCACTGAAAAATTTACTGGCTCAAAGCCTTGCCTTGTTTGGTATTTAACTTCATACTTCCTGAACCGCCACTGTCACTCTGATCAAGCAATAGTCTTGATTTTAAACTTCCTGAATAATCACTGTACAGTAAACTGAGTGAAATCTCTAACAGACCATTACAATGGCCATCTGTCATCGACTTAGAAATATGCACACCTTTCCTCAGAACTGGTCATCTATTCAGGCTCCATTAGGCCAGAGTTTAAAATGTAGAATCAATTACTAAAATCTACAAAAGACATTTGCATCTTTATTTATGCAAACTTGCTACTGGTTGTTGTGCCTTTCCTGGGAAGATACAGCCATCTGTGTACCTCCCTCCCTTCATCAACCTCCCCTCTCCTCGGCTCCATGCTTTCCTAGCTGCCTTGGACAACACAAACCTCAAACTTGGGAGCAGGCACCCATTCACCCCTTCTTGTAGCCCATTCCCAACACCTGACATCCACCCTAACTGAACTGGCCTCATTAGCACTGACCCCCCACTTGCTAAAGCAATTCCCATCTTTTCATGTGCTGTGTATTTATAGCTGCTTACTGTATTTTTCACTCCATGCTTCTGATGAAGTGGGTTATAGCCCACAAAGCTTACGCCCAAATAAATGTTAGTCTCTAAGATGTCATAAGGACTCCTTGTTGTTTTTACTTATAGAGGAGACTAACATGGCTACCACTCAAATATTTAAATGAATGCATCAGTCTTCACATTTAAGCAAAATCATGTTTCCATCATCCAGAAATGGAGGAAACATTTTAAATGTAGGGCAGGGTTTCTCAAACTGGGGGTAAGGACCCTTAGGGCATCGAGCGAAAGGTTCTTACATAGGGGTTTGCAAGCTGTCAGCTTCCACCCCAAACCCCACTTTGCCTCCAGCATTTATAAGGGTGCTAAATATATAAAAAACACATTTAATTGATGGGGGGGGTGCCGCACTCAGAAGCTTGCTATGTGAAAGGAGTCACCTGTGAAAAAGTTTGAGAATCACTGATGTAGGGTGAGGAAGTCAAAAAATTGTCATTCATTTGAAATATTTCATTCTGTAGCTGTGCAAAGTCAAAAAGTCCTCTGTGTGGGAAAATAGTGGTAACTGCAGTAGGATATTAGCACGGTTTCCCACAGCATTCTCATCAGCAAACTAAGGAAGTATGGGTTGGAGGAATGGACTGTGAAGTGGATAGAAAACTGGTTGAAACAACGGGCTCAGCGGGTAGGTATCAATGGCACACTCTCTAGTTGGCAACCAGTAACAAGTGGTGTGCCCCAGGGGTCTGTCTTAGGGCCCGTTCTATTCAATGTCTTCATTAATGATCTTGATGATGGGATAGCTTGCACATTAAGTAAATTTGCAGATGACACCAAGTTGGGGGGAGTGGTGGACACGCTGGAGGGCAGGGATAGGATTCAGGGAGACTTAGACAAATTGGAGAAGTGGGCCACAAGAAACCTCATGAAGTTCAACAAGGACAAGTGCAAAGTCCTGCACTTAGGACAGAAAAACCCCATGCACTGCTACAGGCTGGGGACTGTTTGGCTTAGTAGCAGTGCTGAAGAAAAAGATCTTGGGGTTACGGTAGATGGAAAGTTGAACATGAGCCTACAGTGTGCTCTTGTAGCCAAAAAGGCTAATAGCATACTGGGCTGTATTAGTAGGAGTGTTGCCAGCAGATCGAGGGATGTGATTATTCCCCTCTATTCGGCACTGGTGAGGCCGCATCTGGAATATTGTGTCCAGTTTTGGGCGCCACACTACAAAAAGGACGTGGAACAATTGGAGAGAGTCCAGCGGAGGGCAACAAAAATGATTAGAGGACTGGAGCACATGACTTATGAAGAGAGACTGAAGGAACTGGGCTTATTTAGCCTGCAGAAGAGAAGACTAAGGGGGGATTTGATAGCAACCTTCAACTACTTGAAGGGGTGCTCCAAGGAGGAGGGAGCTAGGCTGTTCTCAGTGGTGACGGAGGACAGAACAAGGAGCAATGGTTTGAAGTTGCAGTTGCGGAAGTCGAGGCTGGATATTAGAAAAAACTTTCTGACTAGGAGAGTGGTGAAGTATTGGAATGGGTTACCTAGGGAGGTGGTAGAATCTCCATCTTTAGAGCTATTTAAAGTCCAGCTAGACCGCACCCTGGCTGGGATTATTTAGGGAAAATGGTCCTGCCTTTAGCAGGGGGTTGGACTAGATGACCTCATGAGGTCCCTTCCAACTTTTTGATTCTATGATTCTATGACTGTCCCATGGCCACAGAGCCATTCAGATCTAACCCAATTACCTGTCAAAAGAATGACACATTATTGAGACCTCAAGTGCAAGTTTCATTCATTGAGCTCTCCAGAGGCCGAAAGAAATCTATTTAGCGAAATAAAGGACTGCACAGAGCAAACCAGATATGTAAATTTCTGATCTCTACAAATGATAGATCTCAGTGTTTTGATCTAAAACAATACAGTTGATATGGTGGGCTGCTGCCAAACCCAGCCCAACACTATCATTAGAGGAGAGGTTTTGTCTGGATTGCCATGAAATCATTCATTTATCATGTATTTCTTATTCATACAAAACCACTTCCAAATCATTGTTCAAACTGCTTCATTGACTACCAAGCTCTTCAAATGGCTGCTAGAATTTCAGAGCCAGGAGAGGCTAGGCTTGTTGTCAGAGGCAAGCAAATGCTTCTTGCGGGATATAGGGTTCGGGGGGAGACAAATGTCAGAAGAAGGTTCCCTAAAATTGATGACTGGTAGCTTAAAACAGCAGTTTCCAACTTTTTCAGACCACCACCACCACTCTACTAGAATAAGACCTCAATAGTGCCCACCACCTCCCATTTATTACAGACATTTTGCAATGGTTTAGGCTCCTCACGATCCCACAATTGGTTATGTAGCAGCTCAAGCTCCAACACAGGTTCAGGTGCACCCAGTTGATTGCTATGTCTATACTGCAGCATTCCCTCTAATTTTTCCCACTCATATGCAGAATGAATTTTATGTGCACCAATATGGAGGTGACGTGTGACACATCACCTTCATATTGGTGCACATCACAAAATTCATTTCACACATGGGTGAGGGTGGGGAGGTTCAGAGTATGGGAGGGGGCTCAGGGCTGGGCACAGAGTTGTGGTGAGGGCTTCAGTGTGGGGCCGGGGATGAGGGGCTCAGGGCTGGGGCAGAGGTTTGGGGAGCAGGGGGTGAGGGCTCTGGCTGGTGGTGCAGGCTCTAGGGTGGGGCCAGGGATGAGGGGTTTGGGGTGCAGGAGGGTGCTCCAGGGCTACAGCAGGGAGAGAGGACTCCCCCCAGTTCTCTCCCTGCTGCGGCAGCTCCAGGGCTGGGGCCACAGGATAGGTGCCCCTCCCCTTGCCGCGGCAGGTTTGGGCCCGGGGTGGGGTGCCGCAGCAGGTCTGGGCCAATGTTAGGTTCGGGGAAGGGGAGAGTGCCACTCCCCCTGGCTGGTCCAGGTCGCCCCTCCCCCAGCCACAGTAGGTCACGGACGGGTGGGTCCCTTGAGTGCCTGCACACCGCTAAATAGACTGCTGCACAGCCGCACAGCTTATAGGGAACTTAGATATGCTGAGCAACACCAACATGATGTATGGAGTACAGAAAATAAAAATGGGAGTCTCCAATCTGAAGAATTTACAGTCTAAGTTAAAACAAGAACAAGAGAAGAAGATACGATGCGGACAAAGGGGCATACATACTTGGCACAAGTCTCAACTACACCTCTACCCCAATATAAAGCTGTCCCTGGGAGCCAAAAAAATCTTACCGCATTATAGGTGAAAACATGTTATATTGAACTTGCTTTGAACTGCCAGAGTGCGCAGCCCCGCCCCCCCAGAGCACTGCTTTACCGCATTATCATAGAATCATATATGATTAGGGTTGGAAGGGACCTCAGAAGGTCATCTAGTCCAACCCCCTGCTCAAAGCAGGATCAACCCCGAGACAGATTTTTACCCCAGTTCCCTAAATGGCCCCCTCAAGGATTGAACTCACAACCCTGGGTTTAGCAGGCCAATGCTCAAACTACTGAGTTACCCCTCTTCCCCAATTATATCTGAATTCGTGTTATATCGGGTCGCGTTATATTGGGGTATTGGTTTGTATGCTGAAGCCTACGAGCCAACTGGCCAAAGTGAACGTGTGAAAGGTACTGAAGCGAAAGCACTGAGGTCAATGTTTCAGGAATAAATTAATCGCTGAGAGCAGGACTAGAGAATTACCACAACAGGAGAAAATAGTCAGAAAAAACAGCTTAAACTCAGGTATCTGGTCATAAAAAACTCCCCTGCTTTTTTTTTTTTTTAAGATATTACTAGAGAGTTTTCGTAGCACTCTTCTAGAATCTGACTTCCACCAATTGGGCTCACCCACAAATCAACCATGTGGGCAGCGAAGACAGATAGAAAATCTGAATTCAAGACAATGATATTTTGCTATACCACATGACAATCAGTCTGCATCTCGTCTGAACATGCTTTGTACATAAAGCTCTTAAAATGCAGATTTCAAAATGATTTTCCATCTTTTAATGGTGAATGGAGATCAGCTTTGATTGTATAGTCCAGGATCACTGCTGAGCTCTATTTTCAGCACTGAGAACCCCATTCTTTACATCACAGAATTCTATGCAATAAAGGACAGGGGTGCAAAACAGATTTTACTGAAGGGTCAACAGAATGCAAGTAAAAGATGACGGGTAAGAGATGTAAATGGCAAATGTTAAGTACTAGAGAGTCCAAGTCTT
This sequence comes from Chelonoidis abingdonii, assembly GCF_003597395.2. NCBI lineage: Eukaryota > Metazoa > Chordata > Testudines > Testudinidae > Chelonoidis > Chelonoidis abingdonii. The sequence continues at coordinate 4,825,050 of NC_133779.1, forward strand.
TACAATGTTAGATACAATCTTAGTTAATAAAGCAAGTTATAAACTCCTTGGGGCAGGGACTACATCTTTCTCCATGTTGATATTGCCAGGCACAAGTTTACCGTTCAGCAAAAAATAATCCAGTCCCTGATATCCGTCTGCATTTATTTCATTCCACCTACTAAAATACGACAATAAGGCACCAAACAGCTGTTAAAGTCATAAATTTTAGATGAATTATCTAAAAATAACTCTTTGCTTCCTACGTTATAAATAAATATATGCTGTTCTAAGTACCCCTTTTAGTATCAGGACCATGGTACTCTCAACCCAAGAAGGAAGAGTAGTCATGGACTCCAACAGAAAAGATTTGTTATGTTTATAAGGATCTCACTCCTCCTTACTATGGTACAAAATACAGGCTCCCAAGAGGAAAATAAAAAGGTGGAGAGGAATGACATTTCAGTAGTGGTATAAATGCATATAGTACCTTATAGACAGACAAAGCCCCAACAAGCTTGCAAGGACAATAACCGGAAAAGATATGGCTCTGAAGTTATAACAGTCTCATTCCTCACACAGGTATTACAACATATAAGGACAAATTCCAAAATTCCATCTACACCTGGGGAAAGGAAGGGAGAAGTGAGCTTTAGAGACTAGAAATACTGCACTAACACATGCCACATCTGCTTGGCTAAATATGATTCAATTATCTAATGCTGAAACCTACATGCAAACCAAACCATAGAGGATGAGATGTGACCAGCTGGGTCTCAAAGTGGAGACTATTTTTAAAACGTCAAGGTCACAGATCCACAGCATTGGTGCTACGCCCCCAGCTCTGGAACAGTCTCTTAGAGGAACCCCTTCAGTATGCTGAACCCCCAAGGGGATTCTCTCTTCCTACAGGATACGCCACATGGCCTCATTGTCTCCTGAGGTTGATCTCTGCCGCTTCAGCACTCCTGCTTCACACCATGAGCTCTGTCCAGTAAGTCCACCTGAGACACACTCATGGTGGAGACTTATACATTTTTCAGGGATCAATGCACCTCACCAAGCATTTGCAATGACACTCAAATGGTATTGTCAAAACAGTAGGGTTTTTTAGTCAACTGGCACACAACATAGGAAGTCCTTATGTTAGCATAGAGAAATGAAGGTTAAGGCCTAGACCATTCTGGTAAGTCAAGAGCCCCTAGCCAAGCTGTAGTGAAACCCTCATGTTCATAGTCCATCTCTCTCCATCTCACCTCCTTGTCAGTTCCTAAGTGAGAGCCCATGACTCGCTGTAGTAGGCAACTCTTGTCCCCCACCTCACATCTTCCCTAGTCTTTTATTCTCAAGCTAGGAGATTTTGCTCAGCTTTTCTGCTGAAAGGTGGGGAACTCCATCTTTCTCTTGGTCCTTGGTTGCTAGGCATCAATGTCCTGGTGACTGGATTTGCCATCTTCTCAGATTTTCCACTGGATTTGGGGTCAGCTTCGGCCAGTCCTTTTCAACAACCCATTCAGGCTCAGAGAGCTAAGTAACTTCATATCTATGTCTCCCAGCCTGCTCCGAGAGCAAACAGACCTGCCTCTCCCTCTCCCGGTAAGATGCAAAAGATAAGGGAAACTGAGACAAACAGGTGTCATAAAAATATTACAGAAAATTCCCACTTCGTCACACCCAGCAATAAACAGTCATCAGGGCTAGGATAACATATACAAATTCCAAAGGGATATATTGTAAGATTCCCCACATTTGAAAGACATTTTTCTGCAGTTCTGCTTATCACAAAATACATATCTGTCTCCCAGAATAATCACTTAGAATCTGTTTTCTAAACGTCTCTCGATCTAACCAGAACTTGCCTTCCTGAAGACACCATCACAAATTAAATGTTAAAATTTAAAAGTGTTCTTCCACACAAAGCACTCTGCTCATTTATTCAGTCAGCCTAGCAAACAGTGGTGGGGGTCACAACCACCCACACAAAATCAAAAGTCTGTTTTTATTTAGAGCTTTCAATTGCAACCAAAGAGCTGAGGCTGACATGTGAACTTTCAATGACACACACAATCTGATCTAACGCAGCCACGAATCCACAGCTGCAGGTTTTAATATCCTCCCTGAAAGAATATTTCCAGGTAATGGAGATACTCTTCATCTCTCTCTAGTCCCAATGCTAAAGCTTGAGGCAGTTTTTCCTTTAGAGATAGGTAATGCTGATGGATCTTTCATCCAGGGAGTTATGCTGAAGATTCACCCTCTTGCAATGTTGCACTAACAAGAACATCTACCGATATTCCCTCCCTCACAAGGACCTCTTGTATTTAAAAATATCAAAGCTACATCAGCAGCATTGCTGCTAAGACCTTTGGGTTATTAAACACTGAGCTAACCATTGGGAAATTAACTGTTTCAACAAGTAATCATTGAATGCCACATGTGAAATACTACAAGGTGAAACTCCAGACAGTATCACCCTCATGCAGGACTTGGGATGGCAAGAGAGTATGCAGAAGTGATTACTTTAGCCCACATAGCAAGCAACCTGGAAGCTTTACTCTTTTTCTGTAGGTAAAAGAGAAGTTATTTCACTTAGAAAATCTGAGCTTCAGTTTTAGACCCAAGGTTCACACAGACTAGTTTTCCTAGGGGGACAAACATGCAGGGATTTATTTTAAGGCATCAAGATCAACCTGGCTAAAATCAAATATTAAAATAGTTCACAGATGTTATCCAGTTTCACCCACCACTGCTATAAGGGATAAAAAGAATCTATATTCTGTTTGAGCTTCCGCAGTTAGTCACATTACTTCAATTATTAATGCTGCAGAGATGAACTGATGAAGAGTGAAGTTTGGAGGATCAACACATACACAGGGCAAGCTTGTAACTAGTGAATTGGATTTAGTCTTTTGACAGACAGAAACCAACATAACACAGTTTCATTTGTCAAGAGCTCATGGCTGTTGGATTAAAAAAAGGAATACAGCCTACCTTCCAGGATATCAGAGCTAACTACATTACTTCTGGCTTTCAACTAAGTTCTAGGGTTTTGTTTTACTTTCTGTATTTTTTTTTTTGGTTTTGTGTTTGTTTGTTTTTTTGTTAAATAAACAGGGTTAAAGCTGAGCTAATAAAGACACAGAGTGGCCAAGTAAGTTGCCAAATTTAACAGAATTGAACCCTTGACCTTCCTACCTCCCTACATTCACAAGTTTTTTTTTCCCCTTTTGGCTAACTTGCTAACTATTTTCCTCATTACAATTACTTTTTCCTCTACTATACAGATTAAGGCTCCTCTAGGAAAAGGCTCTTGTACATGAAGTTAAAACTCAGAACAAACATTGATGAAAAAGTTCTGAGCCCTCAAACAAAAAAAATCCCCAAACCTGCAGTTACACTAGTTGGTAGAAACTGATAAAACATGGATTCCCCCTGCTCATGCTATAGAGTTAATCAAAACGGAAGCATGTGACCACCAGGAGAATTAGTTCAAGACCTGCTGGAAGGATACATCATAATGTCCAATATAAAATATATATATTTATGTACTCAAATCCTGCCAAACCAGGGCCAGAGAAATACCCTGAAGCAAGCTAATCTTTCAAACGGTGTTTAGTGTTGTACCATGAAAGGTAAAACAAATGAACAGATTTTCACAGAAAAAAACAACAAAAAACAAAAAACAAAAAAATTGTCAACTCCACTGATTTAAAGCATCTTCAGGTGAGGTGACAACATTTAGGTTTCACTTTGGAGACTATCAATGGCTGATCACTGCCATTCCACTTCAGATACAGAACAAAATCCCTCTTCTAACACACCAGCTAGAGATCTATTGTATATGCTGATTCTGCCTGTTTTGGAGCAGGTTCGACCTGCACTCTCAGCATATCCATCATAAAGCGTTTCAGCAACATGACAAAGGGCCCTGCACACCATCAACACATACAACCAACTAACCAGGACTTGGTCTGCCCAAAGGGCTCTCCGTCTCTAACTGATCTACCAAACTAAGAAAAGGATTAACAATACTCCATTATTTGAGGGAGAATTCTGACTGCTAACTGCAGGGTATTATTCATCCCACTGGGGGAGAATGAGCTACAGATGCACTAACAAAAACCTTGCCCTGATAGCTATTTATACAGTACTGTCTGAATATATTATAGCTAAAGATGTAAATCAGGTGCATTCATCTGATAGAAGCAGCCTTGCACGTAAAATCATTCCACTAGCTATCTGTAACACAGGAGGAGGACCCAGTGAGGACTAGTTGCAGCTCTGACGCATTATGAACTTTGAACATGCTACAAGAAAAAAAACACCATGATTTATCACCAAATGGTCAACATGATGAGATCATGTCACCTCACAATTTTTTTTAATAAAAAAACATTTTGCACCTCTGTTCAAACCCTGCTAGAGAAATAGCCTGAGACAGCACCAGTGGACATTTTAGCTTAAGCTGGTTTAGTTACAGTGTGAACAGGGCTTCAGAGCTTGCTGTGGAACTGTATTAGTAAAGACATACTAGGCAATCTTATATAACAAAGATCTAAACCAACAAGTAGATACACACACCTCTGTGTCTATTACAGTGCAGCACAGCGTAAGCATGATTCCATGCTTCACACAGAACATCTGAACCGATTCCTAAAACGGTAATGTGGAAGTTCTAATAGTTGTGAAAAGTGTTTTGCAAATCCATGCTAGGGTGGACATCACTACAGATGGTTTTTCTAACACCAATGCTGTAATATGCAACAGCTCTAATTGAAGATACTCATCTCTTTCACCAAGGAAGTCAGATGTTCATGCAAGGCATGGAACTACCTATTGGTTAGGCAACAGCCATGAAATGTAGATCCTTGTCAGTCAATTTCCTTTGTGCGGGAATCTGAGGGTATGGCTATACTAAGAGCTGTACAGCACTGCCATGGGAGTGCTCCCCGTGGGGATTAGCTTACAGCACTGGAAGCCATGCTCCCAGCGCTGGGGCACTGTTTACACTGGTGCTTTGCAGCGCTGTTAACTTGCTGCGCTCGGAGGGGGGTGTTTTTTCACACCCTTGAGCGAGAAAGTTGCAGCACTGTAAAGCGCCTGTGTAGCCAAGCCCTGAGAAGTGGATGTGTGTGTTAACTGGTGGTTAAACCTTCCCTGACCCGCTGATGCTACAGCAAGCGGTGCTAATGATACCTCATTTCAGCTATGCCAACGAACTTGCTCTGATGGTGAGCAATTTCCACTGACAGACTGAAAGCCGAATATCTCATTAGTACACTACAGAAAAAGGTTTTTCTATTGTGAGGGACAGACTATTGTGTTTTCACAATATTAAAAATGTCTGCAGACAGAATCCTAGAGGATTGTTTTCTATGCACCGGCCATTTCAGAGCACAAATCAATCTCTCACACAGAATGGCTGCAAATGGATTAATCAAAAGGCTCAGAGAAAAGAGCAAGTATATATAAGAAGCAATCTATTCATAAGGAAGCATAGTACAACGATAGCAGGAACAAGATCTGGCTTCCTATTGCTATATTCCAACATTCCTGAAGGAAGAATTTTATAGTCCCTATTCTGAAAAAGGTCTCATTCAAAGCTCTTCCTTCCCACTGAACAGTATAAACAGAAGTTACAATCAAAGTGCTCCAGAGAAAAATGGCCTTATATTATGCAGTTCTACCAGAATGCAACAGCCAGAGATTAGAGTTAATCTGAACGCAGTTCTAAATTCTAGAACAGGATTACTTCTGACAAAATGAAAGCTCAACAGGACTGTATTACAAAATTGTTGGATGTTCTATGCCTGAAAATGCTACTACTTGCAGAATATTAAACTTCAGTTACATGTTCAAAAGAAAAAAAAAATTATGTTTTGGCAGCAGCCAAAAGAAGATGTGCAAAATGTAAGTAGAAGCAGCAGCATTCAGAACCTTTGGCATGATATTAGGAAGAAAAACCACCACATCACTTGGCATTTTATTCATCTTTGGGCTGCTGAAGCAAAGACGGCTTTAGGATAAAAACCTAGCACAGCAATTAGAGCCTTAAAAATACTTGTGAAGCATTTTGATATTTCTCTCTATTGTTAAGCACTAATCTGCTAGCAGAATACCATGTTTACTTTAAAAAAAAATCAACATTTTCCAATTATTTAGGCTTAAAAGATCTGCATTAATGTTCAGAACTTCTCTCTGATGCCTCTTGTGAATGTTGACTTCAGTTTTAAAAAAACAAACAAAAAACCCCACCTGTTTTGAGTCCAAATAAAGTTAGTTAGTGGCTGTGTGTCAGTTTTGACTGCAGCACTCATTCACAAAAGGGGATAGATACTCTGTTTTCTAGGACCACCTGAGCTGCTTTCAGGCAGGCCAATGAACAGCTGTCAGATGCTAACTTTCAGTCCCTACTGATACTGGTTTGATTTGAACTAGTGACCCAGAGGGGAAAGACTCTGTATCCTATCACCAGTCCCCCCTACACCATTTAGTCCTCGCTTGCCTTCTTCATGCAGCCCTTGACCTCTACTAGCAACAACCTATTGGCCTTCACCCTCACTTTTGGCTAATTCAAGCAGAACAAAGGATCACCTTTCCAAACTCTTACCAAAACATTAAGGGCCCTTCCTATCAACGCTATGGAAGAGAATATTCTTTGGAACAAATCTTTGATGATTAGTAAATCAGTGACTACTGCATGTTTTTGTACACACCACAAAGAGAGATGTAAACAGGAAAAAGAGAACTATACCTTTTGGGCTCTTCTGAGTTTGGTGCAAACTAGTTACATACAATTAATACAAGCTCACTGCCATATTTCTCAGAAAAGCAAGAACTTGGGGTTGTCCTCCTCCCTTCATATAGAACACATTTACAAGACCTGATATTGAGATACCGTATATACTCATTCATAAGCCAAACTTTTTTCGTAAAAAAGGGAAACACCAGAGAAGGGGGTCGGCTTATGAATGGGTATAGAGAGGGATTGGTGGGACACAGCCCCTCCCCCCAACAGAGGGAGCAAGGAGAGGCAGCATAGCCAGAAGGGAAGAGGCAGGGCCAGAGTCTCTCCACTTCTGGCCATGCTGCTCCCCCCCCCCCGCAGCCTCCGAAGCAGAAGCAGCTGCAGCTCTGGGGCTGACAGACTGCAGCCATGCCGCTCAGCCCCACCCCCCAGAGCTGGCTGTGGCTGCGCCACCCAGTCTGGCCCGCTGGAGCACGCTGCAGCCGTGCTGCCCGGCCCAGCCTGCTGGAACATGCTGTGGCTGCGCCGTCCAGTCTGCCGGAGAAGCTCTAGCCAGGCCAGAGACATCCTTCTCTGGCTCTCCCCAGATAAGGTGGGAAGGGATGGGAAGGGGAGAGTGTGGTCACAGGGGTTACTCCCCTGACCTCCAGCCTCTCCCCTCCAAAAAAATTTCCCCACCAGTTGCTGTCCTGGCCTGTCAGAGCAAGCAGGTGGCACCTCGGGACACTTTGTTTACTTAGGTGCCTGCAGACACTCGAGGTAAACAAACCATCTCGGCCCCAAATGACCATAAGCCCGCCAGCGACTTATCCTCATAGCCCGGGAGCCAAAATTTGCTGACCCCTGAATTATAGGGTCGGCTTATGAACGGGTCATAAAAAATTTATATTTTTACTTATCCATCTTGGTGGGGTCTGCTTATAAACGAACCAGCTTATGATCGAGTATATACAGCAATTATCAATGATTTAGTGGAGTTCTGATTAACTTGCCACTACTCACCCCCACTATATCTCTTACCATGCAAAGCCAACTTCCCTTTAAAGTGCGTAAGTTTAATTTTACAACTCGAGACCTTTGACAAGCCTCTGTACCGCACTTAGTTCATGCTAGCCCACGGAGAAAGACCAGATAAGAGGCTTTGTATTTTGATGGTCAAAAAATCTCAGATTCATCTACAGGAGTCTGTACATGCTGAGACAACTGACTGCACGTGCTTGATCTGCCAGTTGAGAGAACAGTATAACCCATTCCGCCAGTGTATTAAATGATCAGCAAACGGGGCAGTTATAACTCCTTAAGCAAGGCATTTCCTTTTATATCAAGCCAACTTCAGACCACTATTCAGGAAATTAAAACTACTGGCTTTTCCAAAAGAAATTTCCATTACAATTAAAGTAATGTGCATATTTAAACACACGTGAAAATAAGCCGTAACTGCCAGTAAATATGACATATTGATTACCTCTAAAGCAAATATATAAAAATTAAACCAATTTATACTCTGATACATCAGTGTAGCTGTACACATAAAAACCCAGTCCAACATATCCAAGGAGTAAAATACTCTAAGTTTTGTCTATGCACACAGGGTTGCACCAGTTTAACTAAAGGTGTGTTTTTTTAACTGATTTAGTTTGCTACTTTAAGTTTGTGTGCAGACAGTGCAAGTTTAGAATCACAAATGAAGATCATCAAGTCCAGCCCCGGGCACTGAGGCAGGACTAAGTTTACCTGTACATTCCTGACAGTTGTTTGTGTGTAGACAGTCTTAAACTGAAACCAGTAATGTGTGCACACAAGCTTGCACCAATTTAACTAAACCAGTACCCAGAAGCTCAAGAAAAGTAGAAGTAATATCTTGGCAAATAAATGTGTCAGGTTTCCTACCTGCCAAAAAGAGGCCATGGATGAGGCTGGGGCAGAATGAGTGACATCAATCAGAGGGAATGGTGAAAGAGAGAGGTCACATGGAATGGCAGCTGCCTCTGGGGTAAGGAGAGAAGAGGCTAAACAGAACAGAACTGAGTTGCTATTCTGGTGAGAGAAGACAGATAGGGAGGTGATGAACATTAGTTTGAATGTGTTGACTTAGCTCTCTGATCACAGGTTTATGGTGACTGGGAAGAGATGGAGCCTGGGTTTTTCAGCTACTCTGGTAGATTAAAATAGTCAGGTAGGTCAAGATCAGTTACCTCTTCCCAGGAAGATAAGCAATAAGTTTAATTTTCCAGCCAAGCCAAAGCAAACTGTGTAGCAGCTTTTAAAATCTGTCTATACTCCAGGACTTACATTGTAAGCTTTTGGGGACAAGGATCATCTCTGTTATACATCTGTACAGTGCCAAGCACAGTGGGACCTTGATTGCTGTTTGGAACTCGTAGGCACTACTGCAATACTAAAGAAAGAACAACAAGAACAAACAACAAAAGAACTCAATCATTTGTAACTGAAATGACTGACCACTCCTCCACAGGTAATTTTTTTCCTTTTAATTTCTGTATTCCTCTGCAGCATAAACAAACTGTCAGAGATATGGTATGGTGAATAAATTAAAAATGTTAGAACTTGTATCACTGATAGGGAAATTAATAGGCACATGCCACAGACAGAAGGCATGTTTTATAAAGCGTTTCAAGAAGAGAATATCTTTTCCCTCATGAACTTTAAATGGACAGAGCTGGACTGCAATGACAAAAGATGTTCCCCCATATAAAAACACAGATAAGCTGCAACCTAGCAAATTCTGATCATGCAGAATACTTTAGGTTTCAGACTGCAGAATCTCTTCAGGAATGTCCTGCTCTTTTGGGTGTTGAGCAGGCAACACAACTATGTGAATTTAGCTCTATTTAGAAAAATAAATTATTGTTTCTTTACAGATGTCTTGGCCACCAATGTTGCAAATGCCTGAATTATATCATCAAAGCAACAAAGATGCTGTCCCCTTTCTTCCCTCATATGAACCATAAAGGAACAAAACTGAAACATATGTAGAAAAATTTAGAGCCCCCAAGAGAAAAGGGCCATTCAAGGCCACAGCTGTAGAATCAAAGATCTTCAGGAGAAAATGGCAATTTCCTCAAGCTAAATGGACATACCACCAAGTAAGAGAAAATCTTCCACTGGTCAAACCAAAGACTCCAATAGCTGAATCCTGATAGCAATTTAAATACCACACAGGTCTGAGGAGCCATATCACCACTGTGAAAAAAATTAGAACAGATGAGGACCAAAATGCAATTGTGTCTAGCAAAAAGCTGTTCTTCAGAGAAGGTAGTTTAGGTATTAGGACAACTCTGAAGCCCAATATGGTTTAAGGGATAAACTCATAAATCAAACCTACTGGAGTAAAATCAGTGAAAATGAAATATCAGCAACTGGATTTTCAATATCTATGTTGGGTCTTCACCTTCCAGTTCATCAGAGCATTATAAACTCTGTGTCCGAAGAGGATACAGAAGGGTAGCTGAATATTAAGTCCCATTGACATTGCATTAAACCCCAAGACCTTTAACAAAAGAAGAGCATAATGGAAGGGACCAGGAAAAGCTACACGGGTGCTACCTACAACTCTGTTCTAAAAGCAGGTTCTGTATACGTGAGACATTAATTTTAAATGAAGTCTGAAACCTAATATACAAGTCACTAGTTTTATTTTTTCTGTATACATTACCCTATTGTATGACTTTTGAGAAGGTGGGGATAGACACCAAAGATTTACTTCCTTTAGCACCCCAGCAAAGCTTTGCTGGCGTTTAACAACTAGACCAAACAGAAGAAAATATTTGTCTAAATAAGTATTTTCAAATATAGCATACAGACTTAACACTGAAGAGTTATTTAATTGGAACTAAGTCAGTGTATCACACTTTAAAATTGACTTTTTGGATCATTGTCTAGGCTTCATTTGACCCAGACCTTGAATGATTAAAAGTCCGTGTATTTTCCCCCTTGTCATGAAGTTTCAAATAGTGAGAGTGTTAATGCCATCACTCAACTCCAGAAGTCACTATAAGGGTTAATAGCGGGCTGAGGCAGTCCGTCCAAACTTAATGATACTTAATCATTACTGATTACACTTGGATTAGAGGGAATAAATCCAGACGTAAAGAAACTAATCTGCAGGCTGACTGTGTTGGGCTACTGACACATTAGTGTAAGCCTGTAATCTTGAGCATAGCTATTACTGCAGAAGAATTTGCATTACTAGAGAGTAAGAGCACCTCCCACCTCAAATGCTAACAAGGCTTTGAAAGCAGCAAGTAAAAACCGGAGGAGGGGGGGAAAGGATCAAAAATTCTCACACATACAAAAAGCGTATTTCAAACAGAATGAAGTAAATCATCCAGATATAGTTAAGGCACCTAGAATTCGTTGCCACTTAAGGATTTTTGACACAGAAGTTATGGCAGAACTGAATCTTGTGATGACTTTCAGTACAATTCAACCCTAGCTGCAGAAATTCAAGGATAATCTCTAACCATTGAACAAACTTCCAAAATTAAATCCTTGCATCACACTTCAGGCGCAGAACAAGCAAACAGGAAAATTTACAAGTAGGCCCAAAATAATACATTTCCATGCAGCCCTACTTCAGTGTTGTAGCGTTTAGAAGTCACTCACCCAGAAACGGAACTAGAACTACGTATGGGAACTCTCTATCCCAACAATTTGATATCAAGAGTTAGAATCTCAGGAATAATCTCAGGGCCTATTGTATTAATACAGGGAAGAGAAAAGCACTCACTAATACTGAAAGATGGGAAATGGAGTTATTTTTAAATCAATTTTAAGTTATGCTTGAACAATAGTTCCTTCCACTACTGCCCCGCTACTGTTCTGTCTTCAGGTTGCTAACTGGCAGCTCATGCCATTCCTTATGCCTGTGGCAGACTCAGAGTTGTAAAAGGTGAATGTTTTCTCTTCCTCCCTTCTCACTGATTCCCCATCTACCACCCTGAAAAACAGTCCAAGAACAGCAGAGGCCGGAGGTTCAGTCTGCACCTAAAACTTAGGTTGACCTAACTACATATCTCAGGGATGTGAAAAATGTCATGCCCTGAGCACCACAATTAGGTCAATGGAAGGATTCCAGTGTAGATGCGACTAGGTCAATGGAAGGATTCTTCCAGTGTAGATGCGACTAGGTCAATGGAAGGATTCTTCTGTCCATCTAGCTACTGCCTCACAGTGAGGTGGGTTAAGTACATTGACGGAAAAACCTCTTCCTTTGATGTAGGAAATGTCTACACTATGGTGCTACAGCAGCACAACTGCAGCAGCTGTAGTGCAGATATACCCTTAATCTATGCCACTGCTACTCACAGCAGTTCACAGTAGCAGAGTGAAGTGGGCCAAAGTCATGTCATTTTCACTCTGCTATAAGGCAGAGACCAGCAGCAACAGTAGGGGTGTGATCCAGGGAGAGGATGAATAAAGTAAAAAAGACACAACCTTCCTGATGCCCTTCCACTCTGGATCTGTAAGAGGGAAGGGAGAACACCCCAATCTTCTCTCTCCAGGAGCCAGACAGAAAATTAAACTCAGTATATAATCAGATTTTCCTAGCCACACACAACATGAAACACATCAAGTTAGCGGCCAGTGCCATGAAGAGAATGACAACACTGGGCATGTTGGGTTTGGGTTTCTCATTAGGACACCACTCCTTGACATAGTTGACAGGAGGGGAGTGGTATTTTCATATTACTCTCTGGCTGCCACATTTAGTTCTATGGCTAGTAAGTATTTGGCAAACTTCTGAAATCACAAGAATGGCACTTTACATTTTCAGTGCATTACAAACCTTAATACATTTGCCAAACAAAACGAAATTAAAGAAGCTATTTTTTGTTGACATGAAACAGCAAAGTGCACGGGTCTACAGTATCTGCATGCAATTTCAGTGTAGTATGATTGAGGCACAAAACCAAGTCCATGCTGGCACCAAAATAAAGTTCAGCTTTATCCCAACAAAGCAAATTACCTCATTTTCTAATCTCATGAAATACAAATGATTTGTCAACTACCTACACAAATCAGGGAAGCTGAAATTGCAAGGAATGGGAATTCAAGTTCACAGCCTAATACTGCATTGTAAAGACAATCATTTCAATTTAACCTATCAGACTGCTTGTAATACAGATTCTAGTATAATACCTATTTTATTTTATTTCCAAAAGAGTGGAGTGCAACCTGGCTTACTTAAAGGGTTAAATGCAGAAAGCTAAAGGAAAATGTAATTCCAGTCTTCCAATATGTAAAAAGGTATATGCATACAAACATTTTCATAACTCTCTCTCCATCAAGGGTAATATGATCCTGGACTTCTGAACAAACTATATGACTTTTGTACCAAGCTCCCAGCGGACAGTTTACTTACTCATTGCTGCTTGCCCCAAGAGAAATTCTTACCTGTTGCTTCAATGTACTCAATACATCGCTCGATAAAGATGGGAATAGGCTTTTCTGGAGTCACTACAGTGGACAAAGGCACCCCAAAATAATTACTTTCCCACGGAGTCTTGGTGACGGATGGCCGAGGCTTTGGCTTTGGTTTCTGTAGAAGAGAATGTCCTTGAATTAACAACAAGAAAATACCACAACATACATAGGATTATAAACTCTAGGACCCTGAGAGGTGAGAGGATCATGCCCAAACCCAAATATCTACGGGTCGCAATTAAACAGCCCCGTAAGCTCGAGCCCCGTGCGTCCTAGTCAGCTGGCATAGGCCAGCAATGATATCTAATTGCAGCGTATACATAGCCTAAACCACTTGGAAACTTCAGCTAGTTCAGACTGTGGCTGCCCATTTGTTTAGCGTTGTTCTGCGTATGTAGCACATTACATCTGTGCTCTAGAACTGCACAGGCTTCCGACCAGTTTCTAGATACAGTCAAACTACTAGTTCCCATCTTTATCATTTGGGCTATAGTTATCTACGAAACTATCACCATTCTTTGAGTGATGCTGCAAATGTTGAGATCAACAGGGCTATCTGAATTTACTGTCCACAGATTTACATATCAGTGGACCACAGGAAGGGCACTCTCAGTGAAGAGCCTTTTATCCATTGGAATTTTTTCCATCTCTATAAATTTTTTGTCGTCCCCCACTCCCTCCACACACACACACACACACACACACACACACACACACTTATTCAGTCTTTTTCTTAAGCAGGTGGATTGAGACAGGATGGTTTTGGTTGAGTGAAGAAGCTCCCTGCAACTTATTTTGGGCATTATGCGAAAGTAATTGTTTTTGAAATGTTTGTACATCTAAAGAATAAAAGTTGGCTAGTCAAACACTTAATAGGTACTGATTCATAAAATAAGCATTAACATTCTCTCCAGATGAGGTAGATGGTAGGAGATCTAGCAAAAGACACAGATGTTGAAGTGTTGGACAATATCAATCAGTGGTGGCTCAATTTCCATACAGTTTCTAGTTTGGACAAAAGTAACTTATAAGAGCAGGTGTCCAGATTTATTTTGAGCCCTGGTGAGTTGATTACTCTTACTCAAACTCCTGACCTGAAATGTCATAGAACTGTAATTCTAGAAACCTAATAACTGTATATGGCTGCATGAATAAACCTCCCTAGAGAGCACTGCTATCCAGATGCTGGGCCATGTGACTCCAAGAAATACATACACACACCCCCCATTGTCTATATCCCCACCCCACTGGAACAGATCACTTCCTGTTTAGTCTGTGTTTCTATAAAACTTCCTCCTGCATAGCCGTGGTGACACACATGGACACATTAGAACAATACTGAGTTTGCAATAATGAGAGAAACGTTTATTTTTGTGCATCAGGCACAGCATCTTGTTTGTGCCAAAAAAAGCAAACAGCAAATTTAGTACAGGTATCACGTGACAAATTTTGTAGCAAAAAAGTGGTGAAAAAAGGAATGAAAACTGTGTCAATACTTAAAGCTAAACCCACACAACAATTGTAATGTAACCTACTACATTTACCTCTGTGTGCTGGTCCTGGGTACAGAAAGTGAGGAAAAGTGAGCAGATCAGTACAGGGAGACACTTACTTCCACCTTTCTAATATATGTACTTTACAGTTCTCAATCCTAATGTCAATTCCTTGCCACGCCTACTATGTCTGTGATGCGCAGTTTGTCACATGCCCCTCTGCTATGTGCATGCTTGCTCTGTGCAATAAATTAACAGGTGAAAAAGGAACACTGCCCTCTCAGATTTGGCTCCAAGAGGAGATGAAAAACCTCAGCACACCCTTTTTGGGAGGTTGTCTAAAATAAAAATGCCATACTCTAGCTCAGAGACTACTGAAAAATTCATAACGTACAATTGCCAAGAGGACAAAATCCTCATCTTTCCCAAAGAACCCTATGAAGTATGGTACACTATGCTTGGACAGGTTAACAAACAAGAGACCTCTTCAATGCAGAAGAAGTTTGCAATCGGTGTTTCAGTCAGAGATCCAATAGTGAGATGACAGGAAGCTGTAATTGGGAAAGCTTTCAAATTGTACATCATTTTAATCATCTATAGCAGGGGTTCTCAACCTTTTTCTTTCCAAGGCACCCCCCAACATGCTGTAAAAACTCCATGACCCACCTGTGTCAAAATTGTTTTTCTGCATATAAAAGCAAGGGCCAGCATTAGGGGGTAGGAAACAAGGCAATTCTCTGGTGCCCTATGCTCAGGCTTTGGCTTCAGCCCTGGGTGGCGGGACTGGGAGCCCTGGGCTTCAGTCCCAGGTGGTGGGGGCTTCAGCTTTCTGCCCTGGGCCCCAACAGGTCTAATGCCAGCCTTGCTTGGCAGACGCCCTGAAACCTGCTTGCAGACCCCTGTGGGCCCTGGGCCCTCACTGAGCACCACTGATCTATAGCAGGATGATGGAGGAATACAAATACTAGAACTATGAATCTCTCTTCCTTCCTTCCTCAGAAGTAGTAGCTGGATGAACCATAAAGGGGAAAGGAACTGCTGATAAACACTTATAAGCAGCAAATTCTGATGACCTAGTAGATTTCTAAAGAAGTTTGTGAGGGCATGTCTTCACTAGCAATGTTAAACATGGCTGTGTAGTCGCAGCACCAGAGCTGGGAGAGAGCTCTCCCAGTGCTGTTGAAAAAACCCATTTCCACGAGGGGAGTAGTACCAGCACTCCCAGCTGGTGCACAGTCTACACTGCCACTTTACAGCGCTGAAACCTGCAGCACTCGGGGAGGGGGGGGGGGGTTCACACCTCTGAGAAAGTCGCAGCGCTGTAAAGTGGCAATGTAGACAAGGCCTTAGACTCAGCCGAAAGGCACCAGAATGCTTGGTAACCTGTAGCTCTATCTCTAGCCTCCTGTAACTAGACGCAATGTGCACCACAGTCAGGGCATCAAGGAAATTCGAGTCTACAACATATGTAGAAACCCTTCTAGAACTTCAGGCAATAAAAGTGTTACTGCGTAAATTTCAGCTGGAAACATCACCCTTTGGTGCCATCTGCCAGATGTCTAATGCGCAGTCTCCTGCTCTTAGCTGGGCACGTGTCACTCATTAGGGAACCATTAAAAGGGTTAGAGAGCAGCAGCAGGCACTCAGCAAGAAGAAAGCAACACCATCCCAACATCCATCTTCATTTACAGCCGCTAATTCTCAGTTAGCAAATCAGACTGAAAGCCTCTACCAAAGAGAGAAATTCTTTAGAAAGACAGATGCATGTCAGTGCTACCTATTTTTTAGAATTCACTAAAAAACCCACCAAGAATTGTACTTACAAAAAAGCGTGTCCACTTCATACAATAGAACTGCCTGCCCCACACATCTCCTGCTCAGAGAGAATATAATTGTTTGGTCTTTAAAAGAGTAAGGACTCTTCACAGCACTTCAGACATGCTGACAGTTTCTATAAAAACAGCAGGTGTCTTGGCTGGGTCTCAGCATTAAGAACCTTGCCAGAAACAAAGGCCTGCATACAGGGATATTTATAATTTATGCCTGCATTGCTATGTAGGAGACTCACTTGGAATCTGCTCCAGGACTCCAACTTTTTGGCTGACGGAGACCAGGAAAGGGTGGGAGACAAGAAACAAAGAAGCAGCAATGACAACACTCTTGCTTTCCAAGGAAGGACTCAGGAACCCACTTATGAGCACCTAATGAAGCAGCACATTCTTCAGTGTTCTTCCCCTCTCAAAACAGAGGCTTTGGAAGTTACCACACCAGGTGAAGCAGACAATGGGTTTAGAGTGAGAGAAAGTGGAAAGCAGACAAAGGACCAGGAACTAGAAGTGGGTAACTGCCAAAAAGCTTCAGAGTTTATGCTTTGTACTCCCTATTATAATGAAGCAATTATATCATGATCCTGCTGAGAGGTCTCCACACAGACTTAAAAGCATAGCTGTCTTTATTTTAAAAATATTTAATCATCTGTAAAATGGGGATAATATTTAGCTATCTCAGAGGTGTGAGGATGGAATTAATTAATGGCTGTGCAGAACACAAAAACACAAAGTGCTGAATAAATGCTAATTATGCTTTTGGACAACAGTATGGTACATAGCTGACAAAATGGTATACGAGGTTGTGTTTGTTTTTCAAAAAAGCAATAAAGCAGAGTCTCTGTTCAGAGAACGGAGTTACTTTAAGAGCCAGAACTATTTGGATCTTTGCATTCTTGAAGCAGCTCATTGGTCTGTTAGAACTTGGCAAAAAATAGTGTTTCTGCTCAACTGAGCTGAACTGCAAGGGCACACCCACAGCATGTTGAAGGATTTGATCAGATTGCACAGAGTGATACACTGACAGAATGGCATCACTTTGATGGCCAGAATATGGAGAGAATTCTAACAGCAGCCCAGAGCAGCCTGATGGTTAAGGGAAAAGCTGCCCATACTCCCTGTAACAAAGGGGAATGATGGTTAAGTGCCAACAAGCATCACATAGATGATGGCATCTCTGCATCTAAACCACAACAGGCAAAACTTCAGGCAATTCACTTGGACAAAACTTACGTTCTGGGATGAGGTTTTAGCTACTTAATTACTAGACAAGATTAAAGGTCAAAGAAAACGGATAAAAATGTAAATGAGGACTGAAGTGGGGTGGTGGTTAAACAATGACTACAAGTATGCTGGCAGCTTTTTCCAACTTGCAATCACAACCAACTTGTCAGGTGGTCACAAGCAGAGCTACCTTTTCTCACTAGACATCTGTGAGGAACTGATGCTGGAATCTGGTTACCAGTACCACTCTCCAGTGCTGATACACCAAAATGAGAATAAAATTGGCACTCTGCAATCCTAATCAACGTAGGCACTCTTCCAGTGTTGGCAAATGGGGCTACTCAACTCCACATATGCCAGCCTGAAACTGAAAGAGGAGGAAAAAGCAAAGTAATGCTTTCTTATTAACCAAAGAAGTCAGTGGCCGTGTTTTTGTTCTATGTTTGTACACATCTAACACACTGAGATTTCTAGGCACTACAATAATACAAATAATAAATAATTGTATTTTTTTTAAAGTGAATTTAATACTGGTGAAAGGTGTTGGACTGGTAATATTGGAGACTGATGTTTTCTACTTACAGTACAGACAGCAGTAACACAAGCTGACTCCCGTGAATGTCTCAAACCTGAGCTGAATAAACTATTTCTAGCCTTCAGAAAGATTGTTCAGCTTCAGTGTGTCATTCAATTATTCGTTTCCAATGAGACTGCCAATTTGCAGGCCAATTAGTGACGATTTGTGAAATATGGATACATATCCTTGTCTGGGGCTGGACCAAAAGTCCATTTGTTTGTTTCACATGGACCACTGAAGCTGGAATATGCTAAATTTCCTATCCTGTGCTGGATTCAAACCAGTAACCCAGAGGTGAAAAGCATCATAATCCATTGTTAACATAAGAACTGCCGTACCTGGTCAGACCAATGGTCCATCTAGCCCAGTATCCTGTCTACCGACAGTAGCCAATACCAGGTGCCCCAGAGGGAGTGAACCTCACAGGCAATGATTAAGCGATCTCTCTCCTGCCATCCATCTCCACCCTCTAACAAACAGAGGCTAGGGACACCATTCCTTACTCATCCTGGCTAACAGCCATTTACAGACTTAACCACCATGAACTTATCCAGTTCTCTTTTAAATGCTGTTATAGTCCTAGCCTTCACAATCTCCTCAGGTAAGGAGTTCCACAAGTTGACTGTGTTAAAGACAGAGTTTGTTGCATTTAAACATGGGTTCTCAAACTGGGGGTCGGGACCCCTCAGGGGAGTCGCGGGGTTATTACATGAGGGGGTCACAAGCTGTCAGCCTCCACCCCAACCTCGCTTTGCATCCAGCATTTATAATGGTGTTCAATATATAAAAAGGTGTTTTTAAGTTATGGGGGGGTCACACTCAGAGGCTTGCTCTGGGAAAGGGGTCATCAGGACAAAAGTTTAAGAACCACTGCATTAAAACAAGGTAGCTAGATCTAAATTACATCATCTCTTACCAACTGCGGTCAGACCAAGTACTGAATCAGCTACAGAAAGCTTGCAGACTATGGAAGATGCTAAGAAAGAAGAAATTTATCATGAAAATCAAAGTGACCGAAAGGTTAGTAGAAGACCACACTGGACATGTTACTCTGACAGTTGGCCTCATGAAGGTGCAGACACTAAGTTTTAAGTAATGCACTACTGCATGGGTTATATTATGCATATTGTTTCCAAGGCCACTGCGAACACATATGAAAACATAGAATTGAAATGGTATGATCAAGCCCCTTGTGATACCTGGAGCTTGGATTTCATGAACCAACTGTTTTCTCCCACATACCTGGAGAGATCTTTGCCTTTTACAGGAAGAAGCAGATAACATTGAACAGAGTGAGGAAGGCTACTAACTAAAAAGCTGGCAGGACAAAACAGGAATATGTTAAAACACAAAACTTCCAGAACTAATTAAAATGCCAAGCACAATTTGCCTCTTACCAAACATAAAATTCTAAAAGCTGCTGAACACTCTCCTCTGTCCATCCCTGTCTTGGATTTAGTCCCAGTGTATATTTTGCTCTATAATATCATTTGAGTCTTAAAAATAAATTAACTTTCTGACCAGAGCTCAAATTTTAGACCTGAGGGAGAAAATTCATTTCTTAGTCCAAAGAACTGAGCAAAATCTGCCCTGCAACAAACTCTGGTATCAGATGAGTCACTAAAAAAAGATTAGAGGGAATTGGATCCTCTTATTAGTAGCTTGATCTTTGAAGATGGAGGTCATGATGCCTTAACTGAAGTCTTCCTATTTTCTATTTGCCAGATTCAATCAGTTCTTCAGGGATAGCTAATGGATTTTGCAACATCACTATACAGATCTTTCAGCAGATTAGAAAATGTGGAGTATTAACCTTCATTTTACATCTATACAAAGCATTAAGTGTGTAAGTGTTACTATGTTTGTTTTAAGACCAGGAAAACAAAATGATGACTAGCTTTGTGATCCTGCGCAAGCCATAACCTCTGTGCCTAATTAACACCATCTGTAAAAGGAGAATAATATAGTTACTAACTGCATAAACAATGGACAAGAGAACCACAAGAAAACATGCCTTACAGAAAGATTTAATAAGTTTTAGTTAGCTTATTGAGAAAGCTAAGAGGCACATATGTCATAAGCACTTCCACAGTCAGTTAATATCTGAGTAGAAGGCTCTTTAGACAAGCAAAGGCATAACAAGAACTAATGGCTGAAAGTTGAGGCTAGATAAATCCAAACCAGAAAATGAGGCACAATTTAAAAAACAAACAAACACCACAGAGTCGTTAGCCATTGCAACAACTTACCACTGGATGCAGGAAGCACAGGATGAAATTCTATGGCATGTGTTATGCAAGAGGTCAGACTAGATGAACACAATGGGCCCTTCTGCCCATAAATATCTATCCACATACCTGCTACATCCACCAAGTGTATCTATCTAATGCAGATGAGCTTACCTCAGGAAAATAACTGCCAGATTACAGCTCTTATCTGACAAAGAATGAGTTCAACAGACTGATGAGTTGAGGTAAGTTTATTTTGACTCAAAGAATCAGAGCACTGACTGGTGCCAGCTCATGAATTACTCAGGGTAACATGCCATTACAGCTTAAAACTTTAAATTTAATGGGTAAGTTTCTAAAAAAGGGATACCAGCACAAGCATTTTTACTCCATTATTTGTTCCCTCTGAGAAGCTTGAAAGATTTATTATTATAAAAAATATTAATTTTGCCATTTTCTATCTGGCAAATATTTGAGGTTCTCTCCGTGTGTTTCCAATGGAGCTTGAAATTAACAAAGCCTTTCAATTTACTTAATTGTTTGTGCATCAACATCAAGAGCTAGTAATTATGTTTGGCAATTAACTTGTGCTCCCTCTGCTGCCTCTGAAATAGCCAAACACAAAACATTTTTTTAATCCAGATATTCCATAAGCAATGGGTTTTGGAGGAGACTTCCCCTGTCCTGTGATCTTTTAGTTAAAAAATACTTCAAATTTTCATCTGTGATTGATTTTTACAGCACTTACTGCACAATATTTAAGCACTGAGTTCTGCACCTAAATTACTAAAATGTGTCCCTTTAAAAATGCACAGTTTAGCAGGTCTATAAGATATATGTTTTTCCTACAGAAAGGAGTTCTCCGTATCAGCAGTTCTCATGCACCTCAGAGATTGTTCCCACCCAGGTAAGACTCTCACCTTATAGGTCAAGAACTGATGTTCACCTCCTCTTTAATTAAAACTTGGTTTCCTGTCAGATGTCTGCATGCCATTGAGGGTCTTAGAATAGAGAATATAGTTTTCTAAAAATAGGCTTTTTCTTATTCTAATTTAATTCCCAACGGTGTTAAACTCTGACAGATTTTTTTAAGAGATTCTATTTTTATAATTCAAAGCAAGCGCACAATACAAAAAGGTTTAAAAATTGCAAAAACCTCTCCACTTCAAAACAATTCCTCAGACTGTACAAGACTTCTACAAATTCAGCTCGCCTTTGTTTTTCAGGAACAGCACTCCAATGCCAATGAAAAGAAGTATACCACTCTACCCTGCTTCCCAAGGGACAGCTGCTGCGAGTATGAAATCACCACTGTTTTGCAAAGCAGTAGCAACATTGTTGAAGAAGACAAGAGTTTAAGGATGAAAGAATGAGAATACCCTTCAATTTAGTAGCTATTATTATTGTTCATTATAAGAAACAATCTTCTACAGCGCAAGCTGGCAAAACCTGTGTGAAAAGCTCAATTTGAAGCAAGGAACAGAACTGACCTTACATAATCACTGAAGAATAACCTTCTCAATAATTTCACGTTAAAGAAACAACTGTAATCCAACTGGTGAGAGAGGGTGTTTACAATGCAAACCACTATAGTTCCTTACAACAAAAAACATTTTTCCTCCATGCTGTAAGATTACACATGGTTCAAATTTCATACCATTCAACTTGTCCGTCAAAATTCACCATCTTTTGAAGGGCAGGGAAATCTGAGTGTTCGCCAGCTGCTGTTTATTCATAATTCACATAACTCTCCAAATGAAAATATGAAAGTTTGTGGGGGGGGGGGGGCAAATTCTCTTATTTCAGGACTAACCCCACATTTTCCATCCTTACAGAATAAGGAACACATAGGTAGGCAGCAAGTAAGACATAGGCCAGGTCTACACTGCGACTTTAAATCGGTTTAATGGCCGATATACCGATTTAACGCTGTATCCGTTCACACGACGTCATTAATATCGAGTTAAACGGCTCCTTAAATCGATTTCGGAACTCCTCCCAAACGAGAGGAGTAGCGCTAAATTCGATAGTGATAACTCGGCCCAAACCTTCCTTGGCTACCGGTGGAGACCTCCCCATTTTTGGTTGGGCATGAAGCTTGGTAAGGAACACAAGATTTACAGTATGACTTGTTATGGAGATTAAAGAGGATGGGGGGTCTTGGAGCAGCCTCCACGGGGCATATTCGAATCGGCAGTGGATCAGTTTTTAGAAACCATTAAGGAGGAATGAGCTCATTGCCAAGCGAGTCAATCCCAAATTTTGCTTTCAAAATTTCACCCCAGTTTCGATGATGAAGCTGTTATTAGCCGTTCTGTCCATCTACTGCGACCGAACAGGAATAATGTGCTCCGCATGTGAGCAATTATCACCAATGGCGCTTCCTCCGTGGATGGTGAGTGGGCAGGTGCGAACCGTCCACACCGGAGAGAGAGGAAGATGGAAGAAGTAGTGGATCTGCTCTCCTGCCTTGTGACGCATCCCGTCTACCCAGCCAGAATTCAGTACACATAGGGTGACGTAGAAAGAAGTCCAGAATGTTCTTTTCCCCTCTTTTTTCACGGGGGGGGGGTGGGAACTAAACTGGGAAGCGTTCCCTGGAACTCACGCAGAGCACCTGTGTGTTGAACCTACACAGACATGGAGCTCAGACAAGAACTGGCAAAATTTTTCAAGAGACTGCTCTGTGGACGTGGTGCTGAAGTCCTCAGTACCCCCCCCCTTCGAGAGCGTCCGTTTGAAGTCCTGGCTTCCCGTTACACATGTCACGCTAGCGCTGCTGTATCCTGGGTTTTTTATTCGAGTACAGCAGTTTGCGTTCTCGTGTTCTCGGTCTGACCACGAGAGAAAGCTGACGAGCAGAGTGTAGTCTGTCCCCATGACGCAAGAACTAGCACGACTATATCCCACGTACGGTCATATGCTGAGCTCTTTTCGATTTCGACGCATCGCCAGCCAGTGCTGTCAGAGCTCCTGCACGGGCAAGCAGAAATGTAATTCAAAGTTCGTCGTGGCTTGTGTGTCCTGAATTTTACCTGCCGGTGCATCCGAGTTCAGATGCTGTCCAGAGCGGTCATGCTGCACTCTGATGCCGCCCGAGGCCAATAACGTCGATTTCGTCCACACGAAACCAAAT
>NC_133779.1:4848807-4893610 GCF_003597395.2 Chelonoidis abingdonii
AAAGATTGCTGTGCTATGGCGTTTGCTCAATGCAATCCGCGAAAAAGGCGCCAAAGGGTTGTCTGCTGCCTTCACAAAGGGAGGGGTGAGGCTGTACCCAGCACCACCCGGGGCAATGTTTTCTGCCCCATCAGGCACTATGCTCTCAACACGGAAGTGGGAACTATGGGATAGCTGAGGAACAGCTACCCACACTGCACCGCTCCTGAAATCGATGGTAGCTTTGGACCATGGACGCAAACAGTTAATTTCGTGATCCCACTGTGGACGCGCTAAAACCGATTTTATTAGATCTGTTTTGTAATATCGGTTTAAGCTAATTCGAAATAATCGTGCAGTGTAGACGTAGCCATACTTTCTCACTCGAAGAGCATCTGACTCATCTTAAAGATGACGTACTATTGGCAAGGCTGTACAAGCAAGGCTATGCATCTGGATTTCCAAAGGAATATTGGGAGAACGGTTTCTCTAGCTCACCAGTGTTTTCTGAAAATAAATTGCACAGCTCCTCTGATGAACTATCTTTAAAACACACTGGGGGGAGGAGGAGGGCGGTGCATGAAGAGACTTTCAGTAGCATTGCCCTCATGAGCAGTCCTGAAATGTACACACTTCATTTTGAAATCAAGTAGATATAGCAGACAACAGGCTGATTTCAAAATAGCTCAAAGAATGAGATGAAATCATGACAAACACACCCAGGTATGACTAACATGATAGATGCCATTAGCAATGCAATTAAGATATTTCATTTACATCTGCAGTGAAACCATTACCTGGTATGTAAATTTCACAGCTTCATAGCAACTAACAAATTGGCTGAGAAGTCAGAGAATTTCCTGCCCTTACCCCTATTGGCATTCTGCACACAGTGCTCTGTTGCTAGATCTGCTATTCTTACACCAAGCCCTTTGACCTCTTGACGTGGGTGGTGGGAAATACCAACTCTTTTAGATACACACAGCGGACTTTCATCACTTATGCTTACACTACTCTTCCAAATCAGCATTTTAAATACACGGTCTCTAGGCCTCTATTCTTCCCCTCCCTCCACATACATGCCCTTGAATGATACTCCACCATTTATTTACAGGCATTTTTATACCATAGTATTCAAGGGCCTATTGATTTATGGCACAATATCAGATCTAGACCACTCTTGTATTTAATTTTTCTCAAAGATGTGGGGCAATCAACTGAAAACTGATTAAAACTAATCACTGCATGTTCACCAGTGGCGGATTACTGATTTTGCCGCCCCTAGGCCCTGAAATAATTGTTGCCCCGCCTGCCCCTGGCCCCACCCTGACCACCCTTTCGCCGCCCCCATTCCAATCCCTTCCCCAAAGTCCCACCCCAACTCCACCCCCTCCCTGCCCCTATTGGATCCCTTCCCCAAATCCCTGCCCCAGTCCCACCTCTTCCCCCTGCACACCGCATTCCCCCTCCTCCCCACTCCCTTCCCCACGAAACAGTTGTTTCGCGGTGCAAGCACTGGGAGGGAGGGGAGAGAGAAAGGACGCGGTGGCACACTCGCAGAGGAGGCGAGCTAGAGCAGGGGAGCTTCTCCGTGGGTGCTCAAATTTGCCACCCCTTCAAATTTGTCAGCCTAGGCAATATGCCGCTGATGTTCACTGGCAACATTCCTGCGATGCGGAAGTTTAAGTCTGAGAAATTTTAATTGCAGATTATTTGTCCCTAAAGTGTTCCAGACTCTAAAAAATTAATCCACTGCTTTCTGCTGTGCTTAAAGTTCGGTGCTTTTTACACTGACTTTACAAGCATTTGTTTTAATAGGATATCATCCTGCCAATGCTAAACCCGTAAAGCTGAAATGCACAGACAAAAGCCTCAGCTCCTGGGTACATTACCCTACATGTCTAATTAGGAAATGATATATGTTACTCATGAATTATGAGGAAAGTGTAAGCCTGAAGGAGGAAGATAAAGGGTTAAGTCTCAATTTTAGGATCTACATATTATTAAAGTAGCAATTTAGCTTTACAGGATACATTTCTATCTTTGTATGTAGTATTGTTGTAGCCGTGTCAGTCCTAGGATATTAGAGAGACAAAGTGGGGGAGGTAATATCTTTAATCGAACCAACCAGCTCTTCCTCAGGTCTGGGAAAGGTACTCAGAGTGTCGCAGCTAACTACAAGGTCGAACAGATAGTGTAGCATAAGCAGTTGACACATATTCTAAGGGGCCATTCAAGGTGAAGTGACCCTTTAACATCCCTATGGTCACAGGACAAAAGGGAGAGTTAGTGGATTACAGATTGTTGTAAAACGACAAATCCAGTGTCAATATTAAGACCATGATTGTTAGTGTCTTGCAAAGTTATAAATTTAAGCGCCCAGGCTTGACTTTTGAAAGTATTGTGCAGGTTTCCTTTGAGGATGAGGACTATGGTGATCAGCCTATAACTGACCTTTGTGGAAAAAAAAGAAGAGCAACTCTGTAAACTCAAAAGCTTGTCTCTTACCAACAGAAGGTGGTCCAATAAAAGATATTACCTCATCCACCTTATCTTTGATTATGATTAAGGCATTTTAGGGTGTGTGGTCCCAGATTAGATTAAGTTTGTTTTTTCATATTTCTTACCTATCATAGCATTACTATACTGCAGAGCTAAGGATGTTTAGGTGCCTTAATTATGCATTTCTTTCTTTAACATGGTTTTGATTTCTTTTAAATATTACCTTAATTCTAATTTCTTAGGTTTACAATACTTTATTTTTGGATATTTACAACAGCATTACAACATTTCTTACCCTTAAATTACCGATACATACCATAAATCTTTGCCTCTTAATGTAGTTTGCATTTCCTGGAATTTCTTTCGTTTTAAAATTTAAAACATCATACCAAATGCTAAAAAAGAAGCCTAAAGAGAATTCTACCATGCAAGATTTCTCTTTATTTCAAGATATGTAATATCAACCTTTTTTTTAATTTTGACTTTTAAAGATTAATTGGTATATGAAAACAGTGCAATGTAGCCAGAGTTCACTAGCCAGTGGATATGGGTTTAACAACAGCTTTGCGTAACAAAGCTGCCAAAGTGTTCTGCTGAATCTATCCCTTAATCTGCAATGTCCTTTTTGATGTAGAAGGCTGTGCTGCAGAGATCAGTGCTACGCAAAGGGAGAACAAGTCGAGAACCCCATCCCTAAATCCCAACAAGTCTGTGCTTCCCTCGCACTCCCACCTCAGTTCATCAGTACTTCCTGAATGCCCAGTGGAGTTGAGAAAGCAGTGCATGGGGAGCCTTACAAACTCTGATGGCTCAAGCTAGTATGTCACCATGGAATCTTTAAAGGGAAGTGCTGGTTGGACCACAATCTACTGATGAGAACTCCTGACTAGAGTCCATAGAGCCTCATATCAATGAGTCCTTATACGCAATAGAACTACTGGACAAAAATCAGCTATGGAGGAAGGGTGGCAATTGGTTGAGTAATCTATCACCACAATGGTCCCATTTACAGTTACCCAAGCCTGTCTGTAATCTATATCTTAACAGATATAACTGTTAATAACTTATCTTAATTACAATCTAATTTCTTCAAATATAGCCTATGTCGATGATTTCAATTAATTTTAACTACGTGGGAAGTTTGAAGTGTGTTATTTCATTGTTAAGATCATTTGAAACAAAGATGATTTACAGATGTTAAATTTCTTAATGGACTCAAATTAACTGTAGCTCAAAGTTAATCAATGGATTTACTTGTAAATTCTCAGAAAATTCATAGTGTATTCAGAGTTAGTGCTGCTAGCTTGGCGAAGATATTGCAAAATTGGAATCATGCTTGCTGGGGCGGGGAGAGTGGGAACAGGGACACAGGCAAGGCTCTGCGGCATCAGAGGTGGGAAGGGGGACACAGGTAAATGCTGTGCGGCATCAGAGCTGGGAGAAGAACACTAGGGAACAGACTATTGGCGTATAGAGATAAACCCGACTGGCGTGAAGGGCTTTGGAATATGCTTGCTTAGAAACTAACCTGAATAAACATCACATTGTCTGCGCTTCGGACTTCTGGTCTTTTGCTGCGTGCTGTCTGCGTGATAAGAACCAGGAAAGTGGGAGGGTGAAGGAAAAGCCCTCTAACACATTTTACTTACAAATCAAAGCAGTTGAAAATCTACTTTAAGTGCAAATTAGAACTCAGCCTTAACTACTGAGTTGCAACAAGCACCTCTGTAACAAAAAAAACTATAATTGCATATAAAAGATTACAAAATCGGTTACAGCACCATTCATCTCATAGGAACACAATGCCCTTCCAAAATATGCAAAGTGAATTTGTGGGTCTCAGCTAAATTCCTAGTAGACAGGTATCTACATAAACCTCTGTCACAAATGAGATGGTTTCAGACTCAAAAGGAGAGCGCAGAAGAGACTCAACTTCACTAATGCCCTCACAGGTAACCCCCTCCATACCAGGGTTGAGGTAAAGTGGACATACAAGGCTATATGGCACTTATCAGTAGAACAGGTAGAACTGAAATAATTGAAAATATTTCAGTTTCCAATGCTGATAATTAAATACCTTACGACAAATAAGGTACTTCAGAAAATCCCACCTTAAGTTCCTTTTGAATAAGGTAGTTTTTAATATGTCGATTTAATATCTAGCCATAGGGCCATTTCAAGAAACCTGTGCTCCAGCAAGCCAGAAGTCCTGTTTATTGTCTAATTCTGTAAAGGAATTGGGCAATTTTGCAGATTGGTTTCAACTGAATAGGGCAGTGGTTCTCAAATTTTTGTACTGGTGACACCTTTTCACACAGCAAGCCTCTGAGTGTGACCCCCTCTTATAAATTAAAAACACTTTTCTATATATTTAACACCATTATAAATGCTGAAGGCAAAGTGGGATTGGGTTGGAGGCTGACAGCTTGTGACTCCCCATGGAATAACCTCGTGACCCCCTGAGGGGTCCCAACCCCCAGTTTGAGAACCCCTGGAATAGGTGTACAGCCATGCTGCTTACGTGATATTTTCTATTAGTAGATTCAAGAAGTCTGAAGTATTAGTTTCCCAGTCTCCCAACTTCCTGCTAATTTGCCTGAGACATACAGCACAACAAAATCAAAAACATCGTTCCTGGGGCAATGGAGAATGTCACTCACTACTCGATACTCCTAACATCCCCTGCCTATATGGATAAAAATATGGGGGAGGAATTTTGACTGCCAAAAACATGACAGCTGGTGGAAACGAGATCGATGTTCACTGCCAAAGGAGTTTGGCACAAATCACTGAGACTCTTCATCTCTCAATAGGGAGATGCCCTGGAAAAGAGTAAGTCTGATTGCAATGACTGCACCTAGTGTTGTCAGTATAACAGAGATAAGTAAAGCACCTTAGACTATTTTTTTAAAAAAGAATGTTGAAGAACCATTCCTAAAACATCTACTTGCCTAGCCTAGATACCCACAGTTCCAGGGTCTCTCTGGGTTCAAGACTTTTTATCTTCCTCTGCGCGTTTGTTTATTCTCTCATTTCAGGTTCTGAGACACAGAGGGGTTCCTTCTTGATTTAAGGTAAGTGTATTTTGTGACATTCAGAGCTGCTTCATAATAATTTATGACTGTTTGAGTGTACTGATTTACTGCAACAGGAGACTGTCTGAAAAAACTGGCAAGATGGGAAAGAACTGCTCAAAAGATAAGCCAGATCTTCACAAAACACTTGAGGGTGGTAAAGGAACAATGCCAGGACTATTATCTTTGAAGATTTTGCCTCTACTCCAGCTAACCTACAAAACTAGTATTAATCAGGACAGAAAAAGGCCTGAGAACACATGAGATCAAAAGAACTCTGCAAGGTTTAAAGAGGAATTCTCTCTCAGGAGGCAAGCAGTTGTTCAGGGAAACCCAACTGGGACGACACCCCATTAAGGGTGTCTGAAGAAGCCAGGAGGCCTAAGTTACTGTCAGAGAACGGTATGCATTTAGCTAAGCTAGACATGCATGCAGGCTGTTTTAAAATCCTTTTTGTCTAAATGTTCTGGTCTTAATGTTAAAATAAACAATTACTTGTTTCTATGAAGGCTGTCTAATCACTGTATGCCATTGGTCAAACTCCCAAAATGAAGAACCACAGGTTACCCGAATTCAGTCAGCCCTGCTGGGTAAGAATGCCGGATACGCAGGATACTGTGGCCTAGGACCCAGTCTAAGAGTAGAAGAATTGCAGAATTCCACCCTGGGATAGGTAAAGGCATGAGACTTGACACCTGAAGGGGTTCACTGAAAGAGAACAGAAGGGGGAAAACAGGTGCAGCTACCTCTAACCATGACATAGTATACTAATACCAATGTATTTGCACAAACTTATTGGCAATGTATCAAAATATAGTAGTTTCATGTTAACTTCTCGTTACTATATATGTTACGCTCGTCAGGATTCCATTTTAGTGAAGAAATATACTGATAAAACTGTTTATTTTTTTTTCCACAGTAGCGATGTTAATCTCAAGGCATTCATGCAGTATCTCAGGACTGTAGGATTATATCCATGGATAAGGATACTTTCAGGTATGGAGACACATGGACAGAGGAGGGAGTTAGAATTTAATTTTTCATTCCTGTATGACTAAATTAAGTTAAAAACAAGGTTGTAAAAGCTGCGAGCAATGTGCTTTTAAGGATTCAATTTTGACACCAACTGTTATGTAGTCATCAAAGCCTCCTGCCTCTTCATGCACTGTAAAATCTATTGTTGCCATTTACTCTCTCTATAAAGATGTATTCAAGCCAAAGATTACATCTTCCATCACTATTGATTCTGTACTCTTTGGCATTTCCCACAGTAACTCCAAGGAGAAGGACCCCATGCAACGTAACATATAACAAGGTGTTCATCCCTTCTCTTTACAGAGGTGCCCGCAACAATCCCCACACTCTTGGGAAAAGTGGGTCTCTGGTACCCAAGCTCTGAATCTTCAGATCAGTTAATTATACACTTCCAAACCTCCACACACGGTGAGGGAAGCACCAAGAAACAGTACGCTCTGAGCTCGCTCGGTTTTCAGAGGACAAAAGTAACTACTGGGTAGCTGGGGCCACTCACCTCTTTACACCCTCAAAAACCTACATGACAACAAGCTATGTGGGGGGAGGGTTACAGTGAAAAATGGTTCCAAGTGACACTGCTCTCAAAGATTCGGGGGCCGGGGAGGAGAGGGGGGCACACTTATTCCAAGAACGATACAGAATAAGTATGGCCAATCGTGTTAGACAACGACTTTTGCTAGAGTAAGATAAACATTAGGTGTTCTTTGGCACAGCATCAGTCTCACTGTTAAACAATTTCTTGCTTCAATCACATTAGATTGTAACATTCAACTTAAGGAAGTAACCCAAGAGTATTCTGCAAGAAACTTTACTGAGACTAAATAAAACAACACTTATTAGAAATAATTTTTTTTTGTTTGTTTTTTGTTTGTTTTTTTTTTTACTTAGGTGCAATACAAGTATCTCTCTACACAAGAGAGATGTTCCTTGGTGGTGGACTATTTACTATCATCCTCCTTCCTTCCCCTCTGCTATCTTCTCCCCCCCACGCCACCCCCGTGCCCAGTTCACAGAGATCTAGTCAGAAATTAAGAACGTGTAGGGGAAATTTAAAAATATATGAAGTATATAAATGACTGTAAAAGTCATTCTGAGCCCAGTTTTTAATGCTCATACTAACTGGGTTGTCTAATCTGTGAGGTTGATGTCAGTTAAGTCAATAGTTCCCCAACTACTCTGTTCTTAGAAAGTGTATTCTTTTTTTTTCATGGAGGAAAGAGACTTCTACAATCCAAGGTATATTTTAAGTCTCAAACTCTAAAGCCATAAATTAGCATCTTACCTTTGTTGTCCTTCTCAAGCTTCGTAAAATGTTCCTTCTCCTTGGATCTTCTCCATCTGCACTTTCATATGGAATGACAGCATTATCCCCCTTATATCCTTGGGATGTCTGGTCTTCTTCTTTCTTCCTAATGGGCCCCAACTCATCATCGCTTCCTACACTAAAACTGGTTCTGTAACTGGCAAATCTCCCAAGTCTTGCACATCTTGTCCGATACAACACAGGTTTACTAACAATAGACACTTTTCGACCACGTTCCAGAGAGCTTGTGTCCATTTCACTGTCTGAACCATTACCACTGCCATTAGATTGAGTTTTGTTAATATTACGAATGGTGATGATTTTGCCTTGGGTGCTGTCATGAGGCACAGAGTATATATTTTCCTCCTCATTCCTTGGTTTGACCACAGCATCCATAGGTTCTGCATAATCAGAAGGGTCAAAACTATCTGTAGGCAGCCAACTACTAGATGACATAGACTTCCTCTGTCCGTCTCTATGCCCTTGTTCCAAATAAGACAGATCCCCCTTTGTAATGTCAAAGTGTACAGGGGGCTTTGGTTTCACTGGAGGAGGTACTTTGTTGTTCAGTTTGCTTTCAAAAGTGCTCATAACAGAAAAGACAGACAGACCATCATTCCCCTCCAGCAGTTCCATTGAAAGTTTAGAATGATCTTTGGGCAAAGTGGGCATGGATGTGTCCTCTCTAAATGGGCTGTACGATGGTGGCTCAGTGTCTTCTTCTGAATCCTGAAGGTTTGAATTACAAT
The DNA here is from genome assembly GCF_003597395.2 of Chelonoidis abingdonii. Classification (NCBI taxonomy): domain Eukaryota; kingdom Metazoa; phylum Chordata; order Testudines; family Testudinidae; genus Chelonoidis; species Chelonoidis abingdonii. The sequence goes on from NC_133779.1 coordinate 4,857,450, forward strand.
GAGGTGAGCCAGCCCGAGGTGAATTAAACACTTCTTCCGTCGTGCTGCATGCTTCAGCAGCATTATCATACATATGAGTGGCTTCAATTATATTTTTTTTCTCCACCACATCTTTAAAGAATGAGTAAAAGATCTCAAGTTTGTGTTGAGGTGGGCTACAGGGTATTGTCGTAAACTTTCCATCAATTTCTTGGGCAATCTCCTGTCCCTCAGTCAGCTGTTCTCGACTTAAGTCATTGTCTAGAATGTCTATTGAGCCATCTGTGAGTGCCACAATTTGAATGGGGATAATATCCTGCACTTCACAAAGAAAGGCACGTAACATAGCCAAGGATGCCTTACGTTTTGCTGAAAAAACCACAATGTACCCATGGACTAACCGGCTTTTCCTAATGCTGAATGAGGAATGGTATGAAAGGATGGACAGTTCTATCCGTCTTTTGTGTGGTCCTATTGGTAGTTCAAGTAGAACTGAGTTACTACTGCCGCACTGGGAAGGTCTGCAGGTTTGGGACTGAAGGATAGGTAGAAGGATGTCATCTGCATTAAAAGGATCTCCACACAACAAACACATAACAATTCGAAGGTCAACATCTGCTAAATCTTTGATGCTAGACGTAGAACTTACAAGATTTAAGTTACGCTTCGAGTCCAGTAATCCTTTCAAAACTTGACTGATTTGCTTTTCATTAATGTTACGTCCATATCCAATTCCAGCAGAAGCGGGGTCAAGAAAGACACACTGTAGTTTACTGGCAATCTGTTGACCTTGTTGTATTAAGCTATGCAGCGTTTCTCCACTGGTATCCCCTCTCTTGTTAACCAGTATTAGTGTCAGAGGAAGATGAACCAAGTGATTGTCCCTTCTGCCAAGGGTGGACTCTCTACTCTTTTCAATACTTTCTACAACATAAGATAGAGATTCCTTCGAATTATAAAGGCAGAGACAACCGTGTGGCTGAAATGTTGGTGTCTGAAAAGAATTAACAGGAAGTCGGACATTACCCTCAATTGGTCTCAAGGAAAGTTCATACATTTTACCATCTATCACATACTTGTCATCATTTGTACACAGAGCTCGAATCTCATTTGCCAGTTCACGTGCAAGGCCATCTTTGCCAAGAATAACTAGATTGATCCTATCTATATTGGAATCAGAAAGCAAGTTTTTCTGATTGCGCTCAGATTGTCTTATAAACCTGGAACCGATCAACTGCTCGATTTTAGAGTCTATACAAACTGGGCAGCTAGGACAAGTTTCCTTAGTTGGGTGATACACAAAATGGATGTGCTTCAAAATAAGGGCGTCTCGCTCAGCTTGCAGCTTTTGTAAAGCTTTAAATCTTTGCTCTTCGCCTAAAACCTCTTGAATGACACCCATTTTCTCTTTGCTAGGTTTAGCATCAAGCTCCAGCTCATAAAACAATTCTGAATATTCCAGAAGCAGTTCCTGAAACTCCTCCTTTGCCTTTTCTATAATCTGTTTTTGATGTTTGCAGTAGATATCCACATAGACAGCTTCCTCCAGCCATATGTAAAATTCCTCATTCATAATAAAACTACGAGCTTCTTCCCATGGTTTTCCAGGTGTTATGAAAGGGGAAGTCTCCAGATTTTCTTTGAAAGCCCTTCTCATTTCTGCTCTTTTCTTCTCATTTCTCAGCTTTTCTAAGTGAGCTTCATAAAGTTGCTCTGCAGGCAGAGTCTCCATTAGGTCAAAAGGAATGCATTCATTTTCCATGTTGTCTATATGGCTAGTAGCATCCCAAGGGGTCTCATCAAGAACAACAAACCATTTTAAGAAATCTGGCTTAGTCTCCAATAACTTCTCTACTTTTATGCAGCTCAGGTGATCTATTTCATCCAGATTAGGAATAAGAGCATCAAATGCTAGAGGAAGAGCAGCAAGATACATCTTTCTTCTGCGCTCTATATGCTCCTGCTTGAGGCGATGGATATGTTGTAGGAACAGCTTCTTGGCTTTCTGTGTTCCTTCCAAATACACATAGTCCAGATATTCTGGAGAGGACTGCATCTTTCGGCTGACATTTGACCATGTTTCATTATGGTTTTTGACAATGCGGCTAACCAACCATTCATACTTATCTTTTGAAGCAGCTATCTGTTGGCTCTGCTGTTTCAAAGCTTCAAAGTAGGGGATAATTTTAGTCTTCCCCCTACTTTTATCAATTAGCTGCACTAAAGTGCTGAAAGCCAGGTCAACGTTCACATTGGATCTAGCAGATGTCTCCACAACCTGGAGGTTCTTTTTGCTTAAGGCAAAAGTATGTGCATCTCTAATGTACCGCTCCACTCCTTCATCACACTTCGTCAGGACCACCACAATGGGCTTTTTTGTTTTTGTTAGTTGATTGTAAAGATTTGAAATAAACTTAAGTTGATCATCAAAGTTCCTGTTCATACCTCTACTAACATCGATGCAGAGAAGAAAGCCATCAATCAGTAGCTTTCCATCTGGCATTTGTTTTTGTTCAAAGTCCTGTTCCAGCCCTAGCTGATCAGTGCAAAAGTACATGAGCTTTTCAGCTGATGCAAGTTTGGTTGCAGCCGCCCTTTTGATATAGGGCTGCAGGGCCGTGCTACGATGTGGCTGAAAAGTCTGGTCATCAATAAATTCAGTCTGTTCCACAATATGAATTTTACAGTCCACGCAATCCTCCAGGGGACGCACAACTTCCCCCCAGTACAGAAAGTGATCATTATTGACAACCCTTCCTCCAAAGTCACTGGTGCTGAGAACTGAAGTGTGGTCCAAATGAAAGTCATCTGCACTAGGCCGCACAAACCGATTGCAGAGGCAAGACTTCCCAATGCCACACTGCCCCTTCTCCTTCTCCGTCCCGGACAATCCCACCACATTAATATTGTAAGTGGGAATGCGAACATCTTGCTTTCTTGCCATCATCATCATCCACACATCCTGCCACAGTCAACTGCTTCCGAGAGGATTAGTATTTCCAGGACTCTGTGCAATTTCAAAGCTTGCTGGAGGAGGGGTGACAGTTATCAATCCAGGCGGACTGCCAGGGCAATGAAGTTTACTGTTCCCATACCGTATGCACCAGCAGCAGCTCAGTTCTCACTGAGTCTCATAATCGGGTAGCCTGCATTTCCCCCTAGGAAAAAGAAAAAGAATAATCAGTATTACAGTTCTGAAATTATAGTACGAATAAAACTGAACTCAAGAAAGACCCTGTCAGTACAGTTTAATACATTGCATTTAATCACAAACACAAATGGCAACTAGTTGTAAACTGTTCCCTAAAATATTTTATCAGTGCAGTGTCTCAATCTTATAATTCTGATTTTCACATTCATGTGTCATCTCCCAGAAGTCCCACTGCTTAGCTGTATATGTTTGGTCACCCAAACAAATGGGAATACTAGGCCTGGAGAGGTACTCTAACCATGCTACCACCTCAGCCACGGTTTTGTAATCAGTTAGAAGATCACCTCAGCCAGTTACAAGTTACAGTTCAGTTTGTGTCCAGGCAGCAATTTTTCTTTCATCACATTTATGTTTGTGTATCTGCACCTGCCATGCGCCTAAATCAAGTCTCTAACAGTGCGTTAGACGGTTCTCCTTCTGGTCTCAACTGGGATTTGAGTGCCTGGAGAACATGCACCAAAGATAAGCATAAGAGGCAACCACACCTGCTGGCAGGAGGGAAGACCACCCAAACCAGGTACACAGACACAGGTGAGGGTCCTGCTCCCAGCTCAAAAAGCTGTGCCAGACTGATTACAGGATAACATGTGACAGCCTAGGCCTCTGGCAAGGACAAAACATTTAACTTCCATGGTTACTAACCGTGTGCTGTCCTAGCCACGATGGACACCACTTACCCAGCCATCATTATAACTGCCATCTCTTGTGGTGTGTGGGCACAAACCACAAATCAGTCATGTTACTAAAGGTTACAAACTCAGTTAAAAGTTGTAGTTTGCACAGGTCCTTAGGGCGAGGGCTGGAGAAGGGAGCAACCCACCTTAGAAAGCCTGGGAGCAAATACTCCGCAGGAAAAATGAGTCAGCCTGACAGAGACTTGAAGGGGAGAAATAAGAGTCAGTTCTGGAGACAGGAGAAAGCCCATCCACCCCCAAAGGAAGGGGGGGAGGGGAGGAGAGGAAAGGAGACAAAATGCTGCATATGTATTCCTGTTTAAAATATTGAAAATAATTCCTAGAGCAGCAGAATGTAAAGTCTTCTGTTTGCCTTCCAGCTAAGATCAAGTATGGTACTAGTTTAATATCTGATATGTCTGCTACCAGGAGGATTATCTCCTGCACTTGCAGGGGAACAGACTCAATCTAATAGGATCATAGTAGTTCAGAGAGTGAAAATATCTAAGTAAACCCCATAAAAAGGAATATAATTTCCATATCCTTAACCATATATACTAAACCTTATATACTAAAACAAGGAAGTCCTCTTAAACTAACGCCTAATGAAGGAATGGTTCCAATTATACTATTTGTCAATATAGTGATATGTTTAAATAGCAGAAGTGGGAGAGGGGAGTTACTTACAAAGAACATTTCAGAATGATGTTGATGTGGTAAGCTTTTTAAAATGAGACAAAAATTAACTGGTATACTGGTAACACTGTTTGTCTTCATTGTAACTCTGTCTGTTGCTAAGCATTGAATATGCAGCTAGTATAAAATATTTTCTTTGCTTTGATGTCTGGATAATGCAGTTTTACAAGTTCTTCAGTTGGACTGAATTACAAAATAGACAAAGGCTGCTGTAAATCTGAAATTGGTATCCTACATCTGAGTTTGAGAAGGCAATCTTAACTCTTAATCTTAAGCACATTCAACTTCTTTAAAAAGTGGTTAAAATTAGCTGAGTCACCAGGCTATATTATCTAAAAGCCACAAAAGCAATGAAAGTACACCATAGTAGTCAGGTACCAGGAGTGATGACAAGAGCCTCAGAGTCCAAATCTGGAGATTTTCTCCTTAGGATCTTTAGCTCCTCAAAGACCAGACATGGTTGAGGGATGAAGATCTCTATATTTATAGGTACCATACTTCACTCTTAAAGACGAGAGGTGAAAGGGCATAATGGGAATATTGTGTGATGTAAGCTATTCTGCTGGGCTGCTGTTCTGTCCAATTTTTTTTATTATTATTTTGAACAGCTACTCTTAACATTAAATTTAAAGAACTACTGATACCTCCTGGAAAGCTCAGCATATTAATGGTTCAGAAAAATTTTGCTCGAATGTTATTTTAAGGGGGTAGGAGGCTAGCCTCTCATTTATTAATGAGAAAATGTGCATGTAAAGAGCCTCTCTAGATGCTTAGCTGCTACACCTGCTTATTTCCCAATCCTTGCCAATCTTCTGACATTTCCACTAATTAATATCTCTGAAAATGTCATCTTCAGGTAGGGAACAAATCTGTCTCAGTCAGTTACCTAACAAAGATCCCAAGTTATGCCAGTTAACCTAAATTATGCCAGTTTACCTAAAAGTGTGTTTTTAACCCATGTGAACCAGGGCCGCGCGGGGGGAAGGAGGGGGCAATTTGCCCCGGGTTCTGGGCCCCGCGAACCCTGGCCAAGAATCCTTCCCTGGCTAGAGGCACCTTTTTAATTTTTACTCACCCAGTGGCGGTCTGGGTCTTTAGTGACAGGACCTTCGCTTGCTCCGGGTCTTTGGCGGCACTTCGGCGGCAGGTCCTTCAGTGCTGCCAAAGACATGGAGCGAGTGAAGGACCCGCCGCCGCTGCCGAAGACTCGGAGCGCCGCCGGGTGAGTATAAGCTTTTTTTTTTTTTAAATGTCCTCTCTCCCACTTTGCCCCAGGCCTCATGAATACTCTGAGCGGCTCTGGTGTGAACATATTCTGTTTAAAACTGCTTCAGCTTACACCTGTGAATTCACCAACGCAAGGAAGATCAACGTAAGAGAGCATCCACACAGGGAGAATTAAATCAGTTTAAAAATACACTTTTAGATAAACTGGTGCACCTTCATATTTAGCCCAGGCGCCAGATTCAAGAGAAAAGGGAAATCTAGAAAATACAGAATAAGCAAACAGATTTATTTCTGAACAGAATGCTTCCAGTAAGTTTAAGTCTTTATCTGGGCATCTCAGTGGTTTCCCTGTCCCTCCCCAGATGTCCTAACTTTGGGGGCACGGGGAAATATGAAATGTTAAAGTTACTGCTGAAATCTAGGAAACGTCAGTCCAATACCTGTTCAAATCACTCAGGACAAGGAGTGCTACAAAAGTTCGTCCAACGTTAACAGTCACACTGCATTTTCTAGATACCTTCTGGTATAAATTAGGTCAAACAATAATATACTGGGCTAAGATTTTCAAGAGGGACCACTGATTTCAGGTACCTCTTATAGGACCTGATATTCAAAGTGCTGAGCATACACCCTGTGAAAAATCAGGTCCCGTTACAGCATCAAGCTGGGCACTCAAAAACTGAGGCACTCAAAGTCACAAGTCACTTCTGAAAAACCTTCATTTGATGCTACACGTTATTGTCCAAATTTGTATTTTTATATTATACATGCATTTGGTAGCCAAAAGGGTAACTTTTTTAAACTGTTACAACATAGGTAACTCTCTCCTGGGAACAGCGGATATGATCTTTAAAATCCTGGTTACACTGACTGAAGAAACATATAGCCAATTTTGTGCGTGCTCACCTCAAAGCGAACGTGGGTGTAAGCCAGAGGAAGAATTTAGCAAAGAGGCAGGTCAGACAGGCAAATCAAATGATACTGAACAGTAAAATTTACAAAGACAACTAGGTTGTGGAACCTTTGTTCTCAATAACAGCCCCAAGTTAGATGTGTCAGTCACTAAACTCACCCAACACTAAGTGCAGAGGAGCAACAAGTATATACTCGTTCATAACAGGGCCACCCAGAGGGTTCACTGGGGCCTGGGGTCTTCGACAGTGGGGGTTCTTCTGCTGCAGGTCTTTGGGGCACTTCGGTGATGGGTCCCGGAGTGAGTGAAGGACCTGCCACCGAACTGCCACCAAAGACCCAGAGCAGACGGAGCCCTTGCCGCCAAACTGCCAAAGATGGTGCGGAAGGAGCCCTCGCTGCCAAACTGACGCTGAACACTCAGAGCAGAAGCAGCTCCGGGTCTTTGGCAGCAGGTCCTTCACTCGCTCCGGGTGTGTTCAGTGGCACTGAAGGACCTGTGCCGAAGACCAGCCGAAAACTCTCGGGGGGGCCCCTGCACCTAAAAATGAATATTTAGAAAAGTTCTGTGTCATGAGACTCTTAATAGAAAGGCATTCCATCAGTTTCCTGGACCCAAGTTTTGGTACAGGCACATTTCAAGTTTTTTGAGAGGACAAGGTACTTGTCAATCTTGAGAGTTCAACAGAATGCTGAAGTGATGCTCCCACACTGTACTAGTAGGACTGGATTCTGTATTCCTACATCCTAAATGAAGTTATATAGGATAATGTATTGATGCAAAACTAATATAAAAATATCCTAACAGTTCTTTTTAAAACTGATCACAAATTAACCCAATTTAAGGGGTGTTTTTGGAAACAGGAATGACAATTTGTATGCCAGCTGTAATGCGCATAATTACATGCTGTAGGAAATCAGAGTTCATAAAGGAAACTTGAGTATGGCACTAAAGGATGCCATTACACTGATGCTGAACATATTGTAGGTATATCAGTGTGGAAGGATTTCCTCACAGAGTTGTAAATTTTCTCACTGCATCACAGTGGCTCAAGTGTAGAAAGTCTCTGAAATGGGTCATTTGTATCTTAGGAAAGACTGATTTAAGCATTTAACCATCTGGATTCGAAACACTTAATCTCACACAACAGACGGGCTATTCTTAGGCAAAGGGCGTGCATGCAGCCTACATGCCACACATGCTATGCAGCACCCCCTCACTGACCACCCTTCCCCACAAAAATCACTGTGGTACCCTCTTATAGGCCTGTGCAGAAGTCCGCTTCCTTACCACTGCACAAAAGAATGTCAGCAACAAAACTAAGTTTCAGAACTGTATGAGAGGATCAATTACAGAAATTATTTGGCTAAGTGCCATGTTTTAAATCTGAAATGAATAAAGAGAGGAATGTACTGAGTCTTAATCAACAGCAAAAAGAAGGGCAACTGTGAGCGTTCCTTCATCATTTATCCTGAACCAACTCAGTTCTTAATATAGCAAATCCAACTCCACTGATACAGCAAACGTGACCCAATCTCCAGGCATTTGGATTCCCTGCTAACAGATGCAGAAACCAGAACAGGCTTCCACTATTCACCTTTGTCTTGCCCTATAGTAAGGGGCTAATGTTTCACTGAGAAATCTCAATTTTAGGCATTCAGACATTTAGCGGCTGGTTATAAAATTAACATTTCCAAAAGCAAGATGTTCTGAGAGTGAAAGCAAATTCCAATGGTGACTTTTTAAGTACTTCCTTAAATGTAATACTGCTGCTTTTACAAAAATAAACAGTTGGAGGATAAACACTTCTTACATTGGCAAAAAGTTCTGATACCAAAGAGTACTTTCAAATAGGCAAACATGTCACAAATGGTGTTTCCAAATAAAATATTATTCTAATTTAAAAAAAAGATACGGGCTTACAAATCCTAAGATAGACACTATCACAATGAAGGTCAAAAAAACTGCAAATACCTCTGCCATTCTCTCTCTCCCCACCCCAAAATCAGATCCGCTTCATATTCTTTGAAAATTAGATTTTTAATACACGGAAGATGAAAAAATGGACTTCACAAGCGCAATTGCATAAAAAAGTTGATTTTAAAAGGTTCAAGAATGATAGCGACATTCTTTCTAGCCACCTATAGCACTGTTTTGCTAGCATTCACAATATTATATGTTACTCTCCCAGGGATGTGAAGTCAACGCAAACCCTATTTAAGATCTTAGATCATTAACATACACACGTAGCCTTACAATTGTAAATATATAACATTTAAAAACAAACAAATCCTCTTTACTTTTACTTGCCCCAAATCTGCTTTCCGAGGTCTCTCTGTAGCAAAAACTGACATCATGACTAACACCTCACATCATAAGCATTCCCAAATCTGGACCTTAGAGTCCAAAAATCTGAGTGCCTGCATGAAACCTTCTAAGCTTAATTACAGCTTAGATTTGTTCTCGCTGCCACCAGCCAAAAATTCCAGGGTTTTGGCTCCCTCTGGTCTCCCCAAACCCTTTCCTGGGGAACCCCAAGACTCAGAAGCCCTGAGTCTTACCACAAAAGGAAATAACCCACTTCCCTTCCCCCTCTCTCTCCCACCAGACTTCTCCTGGGAACCTGAGAGACTATGATGCAATCTCTTTACATACATACAAGAAGCACGTCTCCCTATCCACAAAGAGATAAACCCAAATCAAGAAACAGAATGACTCTCTCTCTTCCCCTCCCACCAATTCCTGTGCTGCAGAGCTTTACCCTCCGTAGATCTACACAAGAGATCCCCTCCCCTGACATTTGAAATCCGTGTTCCTGAGTGGTCTCTGCAGGTGTTTGGTTCCCTCTGTTAACCCTTTACAGGTAAAAGAAACATTGACCCTTAGCTATCTGTTTATGACACCTCAAACAGAGCAAGATGCTGTGTCTATTACCCCAAGCTAGAGATGTCAGCAAGAGAACCCTGAACACAAGTCTTGACAGATGAGGAGATGATTTTCAAATACATTGTTTTAAATAGATTTATAACTTGTGTTGATACATGTATTTTAGTTTGTGGTCTAAAATCTAGGGTGCTTTTAAAGATAAATACAAAATCCTTATCACCTCACTCTGAAGAGGACATATATTGATGCTTACAGCACACCCTGATAAAGTGTATCTTTTTCATGGTGGATTTGATTTTAAATCATAATTTAAATCACCAGTTAGGAAGACTTGATTTAATCATGGAATTCTACATAAAAGTGCATTCTTGTTGGTTGTTATAACCTTAATACATATTCTTCACAACTCAGAGATAGATGTAGTTTCGGTTTTAGAAGGTGCACACACTACATTTTTAAAGGGATTTATTTTGAAAACTTTTCAGATTAGTTTTATAGCTATATCAGTAAATGAATAATTGTTTGGTTATTTTATTTACCAAAGGTAACTAAAGCAGATATTTATGAAGTCATTGGGAGGTGAACTATCTCCAATTCAACTGGTTAATCATTAATATTTGGAGGATTTTCTTGCCAGGCTGTATTAGGAGGAGATCACCACCAGACAGACATTTAAACTGTTTTATTTAACTAAAACAACATTATGTATTCTGGATTTTTTTCTTCAACAGCAAACATAATATTTTAACAAAACAAACATATGAATTTTTTAATTTAGTTAAACATTCAAGTTTTTTAAAGTCAGGTTTGTTTTTGTTAAAAAAATTTCTTTACTAAAATAGTTCATTAAAAAAATCATTTAAATCAACTATGAGAAACTTAAAATACTGGCTTCTGCAGATAACTCAATCATCCTCACCTTCATTTTCCTGTTTGCTGATAATCTGGAAAAGAAAAACAAACTTTCCTGATTTTTCAGGTCCCAAAAGATTTTTCAATTTGGAATGAATTAGTCCAAAGGAAGAAAATACTCTTTCTACACCAGCAGAAGAAGCTACTGATGTTAAAAGTGAGATTATCATCACTTCAACAGTCTCTGAATCCAAAACTTTTCTTAAACATTACATGAATGTATTGTCTCATACTATAGAACAGGGATTGGCAACCTTTCAGAAGTGGTGTGCCAAGTCTTCATTTATTCACTTTAATTTAAGGTTTCACGTGCTGGTAATACATTTTAATGTTATTTAGAAGGTCTCTCTCTATAAGACTATATTTTATATAACTAAACTATTGTTGTATTGTAAAATAAACAAGGTTTTCAAAATGTTTAAGAAGCTTCATTTAAAATTAAATTAAAATGTTGATCCACTGCTGGTCTGGGGTTCTGTTCACCTAGGCCGGCAGCGGGCTAAGCGGGTCCTGCGGCCAAGACCCCAGACCAGCAGTGGGCTGAGCCACTCAGCCCACTGCCGCTCAGGGGTTCCATCCACCGGCTCCTGCCAGCCGGGATCCCAGTTGCCAGACCTGCTCAGCCCACTGCCAGTCTGGGGTCCCGATCCTGCCCACATACAGTGAGTACCTACCCTCTCCCTGATTCTGGCCCGTTCTCTTCCTCTCTCTGCACTGAGCTGAGGGTGGGAGTGCACTGAGCACAGGGCTGGGAGTGAAGGATCTGGCCAGCAGCCAGAATGAGGGAGAGGGCTCAGGGTTGGGGCAGGAGGTTTGGGTGTGGGGCACTTACCTGGGCAGCTCCCATTTGGTGCGAGGCGTGCAGGTGGGAATATGTGTGGGGAAGGGGGGGTGCAGGAGCTCCTTTTCGGTGCTTAGGGTGGGGGGGGTGAAGGAATCAGGATGTGGGGGTGCATGGGGTGGGCTGAGTATGTGAAGGGGTGCAAGAGTCAGGGAAGAGGGCTGGGGGCATGTGAGGGGGGGTCAGGGTAGAGGGGTGGGAGGGGATATGCCCCTATTCCATCACCCCCCCCTTCCCCAAAGCCCTGCCCCTGATTCTTCTCTGCCTCTGCTGGGAGCAGCGAGCACACTGACTCTGCTCCTTCCCGACTCCCTCCCTCACAAGGGCCATCAGCTGATCAGCCGGAAGGGAGGGAGGGAGGGGAGGGAGGAACGGAGAAGGGGCAGGAATCCAGCAAACTACCAGAAGAGGCAGGACAAAGCTTCTGCCCCCTGCCCCCGTGGGGTGGGGGGAGGAAGCGGGGAGGGGCAGAGAAGAGCGGGCCGGGCCAGGCAGGATTTTTAATGGCACGCTGCTGCCTCCCTGCATGTGTACCATAGGTTGCCAACCCCTGCTATAGAATTAGAATTTATAATCCCTATTCCATGATGAGATATCTTTGAGCTATAATGTATCTTAATTAAAACCATCTTCAGATATGCTTTTTGAGGAAAAACCTTTTATCAAAAAATCCAATTTAAATAAAAAACTGATTTTTTTTAAATCACTGATTTTTATCCACCCTGATCTTTTTCCATTTTCAAGTGATACTATCTCCTCTAGTAAAGAGAAGGGTGGGGGTGAGTACAGGTTTCTATTTCCCTTTCTCCCTTCCCTAGGACCCCAGCTAAACGGCAGGCAGCAAGTGGCCATAGAACAACTTTCCTTTTCTGACATAAAAACTAAGTTGGAAGCTAGTCATTACTCCCTGTTTTGTTTTGATTTATACAAGAAAGCAAGTTATGGGTAGCATTTAGGCCACAAAATGTTCCTAATGAGGAACAGGAGTCAGGAGAAGGAACTCAAATAGTTCAGTTCAGTGAATTTTAAGAGAAAAAAAATTAACAGGCTTAAAATAGAGAAAAGGCTTTTCTAACCCTTCTCCCTATAAACTCACTTTCACAGCAGAAAGATATATAGAAAGCCAACTCACACACACACACACATCCATATTTTCTTTTTTGGGGGTTGTATTACAAAAATTCGGAAATTCGGGAACCACCAGCATATACAGTGGGGGATACTGATGTGCTTGGGTGTCTGAAGGCATTCAACCTTCAGCTTCACAGAACAACCAAGGCATGCAATTGTCTAATCTAAAACACACCATGTTGGTGGTGTATTGCTACAGCAGCCATGGAGTTAACAGTATGAACAACTGACCAGTTTCACAAAAGCTATGAAAACCATATAAATCTTATACACCTGATGTTGCACATAAAAGTCACTAAGAAACAGAGCAACAACTGCCCTTCCCACCAGCCAGGTTCTATTCACAGCGGATAAGAGCACCTAACAACCTGCTCATTGACTAACTTCACTGACAATATACTGCATTTAAAAGAACCTCAAGGTTATGATTCTAACCTACAAAAGACAGGAAATTCAAAGACAACACTAATACTCCTGGCTTTTGTCCATTTGTTTCACAGTTTTCTGATCTCTGAACTTCCTCATGGCATATTTAACCCTTTATGTACTTATAAAACATACACCTTCTCACAGAACTCTCAACCGCTGTAGTTAATACAGAATAAATCTCATTTAAATATATTTATTACAATTGTCTAGTTAAGGTATTTATAAAAAATTACATAAGTTGTGGTTTAAAAGTTTTAGGGCCAGATTCTCAACTGATGTAAATCTGTGAGCTTCACGCAAGTCAAGGAGACTGCAATGATTTACACTAGCTCAGTGGTTCTCAAACTGTGGATCAGGACTCCTTTTAAAGGATTCGCCATAGCCAACATTATACTTGCTGGGATCCAGGGCTGAAGCTGCAGCCCAAGCTCCACCCCCACTCAGGCTCAGGTTCCCACTCCTTCCACCCGCAACAGCAGGGCTCAGGCTCCAGTCCCACTACCTCTACCCCTACCCGGGTCATATCGTAATTTTGTTGTCAGAAAGAGGTCACAGTGCAATGAAGTTTGAACACCCCTGCCCTCGCTGAAGATCTGGCCTTTAATTTTGAATGACTCTGTGCATGTAACAAAAAGAGTGCCCAGCTTTTAAGAGAAACTCAATCAACCTCCACCACTGTGCTGGATTTCAAAGTTAATATGTTTTGCACTACAGTGGCTCAGAGACCTTGTCAGGATCAAGTCACTGGTGTGCTAAATGCTGCACAAACATGTAGATGAAGAGAGATTCCCTGTCTCAAAACACACAGTCTTCAATAAAGTACATATTAACATACTTTTCTAAAAACATGGGTTTAGGATGCAACAGATAATCATGGATCCCAGACCACACCCTCACCTCTTAAGATTTCTCACCATGAATACCACAAAAGGTAGCAAGAGTGGGAAAACTTGCATAGACAAGGTATTGGTTATTTCTGGCATTTCTGCCATGTTGTTGTCTAGACCAGCGGTTCTCAACTAGGAGTCCAGCATCCCCAGGGGGACCACGAGCAGAGGGTCCGCCAAGCAACGCCAGTGTTAGACTTGCTGGGGCCCAGGGCAGAAAACTGAAGCCTTGCAGTGTGGGACTGAAGTCATTATGGCACTGGCAGTTTATGGAACAAATCTGTCCGTTCTGCATACATTCCTGAATAAAAGGTTCTTAAGTTTTCATTTTACAAAGAAAAACCCATTCAGAGATAATACATTAGTTAAAAGAAGACTTAAGGCTCTAATCCAGACACCAGACTAAATACGAGAAAGTGAAAAAAAAAATCACTGAAATATTGGAGAAGAAAGCAGCAGCTGCAAAACCTCAATAGCCAGCCTTCTATCCAATTAAAGTCTACCAACTTCCCTCACATGCTACCCTGAAGCCACAATTAAAATACAGGGTTTATGTAGTAAAACATGAATTTAAAGTAACAAAACTAACCAACCATTTTTGCACACATACCCCTTGGTTTTTGACTGCAGGCAGGGTGACGGTCATTCTTGTTTACATGGGCATCACAAACAAAACACGTAGCAAATAACACGGATTCTATTACTCCCTCCAGGGATCCATCTCAAGAGAAGCAGAAAGGAGACGTTGCCCCACAAGTGACTTGGCTACAAGCCTGAAGGCAAGATCAGGCAACTCCTTCTCAACAGCAGTGCACGGACACTATGCAAGGGGCGATGGGGGGGTGCTTTTTGATGATCTGAAGCAGCAACACGCTGGGATCACTGTCTGGGGCCAGCTTCCTTCCCACAGGTGGCTCCTGCTAAGACAATAGGGGAGGAGCAACTGAAGGACACGTGCTGCAGACCCCACCAAGTAAAGAAGTTAGCTCCCTATGGCTGTCCCTCCCTGGGGCCACTCAATCCCCCTCCACAAGTGGCAGTCTTGTCAGTCAACAGCCCTGTTCAATTTCCTCAGATCTTGCTCATTATCCCCCCCCCACACACACACACACAGGCAGAAAGGTTTTGATATTGGTGTGCCTTGGTCCCTCCTATTCACTGCCTGTGGCACAGAAGTTTAAGTCTCCTGAGCACTCCAATACTTTGGTCTAATTTCAGATGTTGGGTGGTGTTGGTGGCCCGTGTTATACCATAGGTCAAATTAGATGATCTGGTGGTCCCTTCTGGCCTTAACTTCTGACTCTCATCTGCACTCCCAAGTCAGTCACAGATCTGTATTCCCTGATAGATTCTTGAAGGAGGAAGAGAGGGAAATTTTTCTTGCCTGCTGGAAAGTCTCAGACTAGTAGCTGGGACACCGCCCAGATGCTCTGTTCCTCTTCCGCCAGCAGTCAAACAGTAACAATGCAGTGTATGTCCATTAAAAGGGGATGTACAGCTGTGTGTTACCAGCATATTAGTGCATTAGAGCCCTTGCCATCATCCACATCTCCCAGAGGCCCCAATGAATATGAGCGTGGGGGAAGGGCAATGACCCAGGCCCAATCCTGTGGGACTCCACACACAACGGCCCTTCAAAACAAGGAACATCTGCCCATCAGAGTTCTTTGGTACTGGTCTGAAGGGAATGATTGAAGGCAGTTTACTGCTGCTCCATCCACCCCAGCAAGGTCATGCAGAAAGCAAACGTTCATTATGATCCACAGCAGAAAGAATGCAGTATGCTCACCAAGATTTATCATCTTATCCATAGCGGTTGTCCAGTGCCACCACCCAAAGCTCTGTCATAGCCTTGCCTGAAGCTTAAGAACATAAGAACGGCCATACTGGGTGAGACCAAAGGTCCACCTAGCCCAGTATCCTATCTTCCAACAATGGCCAATGTCATGTGCTTCAGAAGGAATGAACAGAACAGGTAATCAAGTGATCCATTCCCTGTCGCTCATTCACAGCTTCTGGCAAACAGAGGGTAGGGACACCACCCCCGACCATCCTTGCTAGAGTGGTAACAGCTAATTTAGACCCCCATCATTTTATATGTATAATTGGGATTATGTTTTCCAATGTGCATTACTTTGCATTTATCAACATTGAATTTCATCTGCCATTTTGTTGCCCAGTCACTCAGTTTTGAGAGAGCCTTTTGTAGCTCTTCGTACGCTGTCTGGGACTTAACTATCTTGAGTAGTTTTGTATCATCTGCAAATTTTGCCACCTCACTGTTTACTCCTTTTTCCAGATCATTTATGAATATGTTGACTAGGATTGGTCCCAGTACAGACCCTGGGGGATACCACTATTTAACTCTCTCCCTTTTGAAAACGGACCATTTATTCCTACCCTTTGTTTCCTATCTTTTAACCAGTTACCAATCCATGAGAGAACCTTCCATCTTATCCCATGACAGCTTAGTGAAGGTCCTACTAGGTCAGCAGGTTAGGTGCTGGAGCTTACGCAACACTTTTCAATGATTTTGACTAGATAAAGTCAGAAATCAGCCTGCAATTGCAATTTATGGGAGCTCACTTTACAGAATATCACCTCCCCGAAGTCTGCATTAGGCTGTACTGGATTCCCACAATGCCCAATACAGCTATGGATTGAAAGAAGGCACTTCCTTCTCCCAAAAGCATAGCCATGCTTCCTCCACAGCATTCCCAGCCTCTACTGGACCCAAAACCTGATTCTGATTTTGACTAGTTCCAATTTTATTAAAAGACTGCAGGAGATATAAAGTGGAAAAAGTGACAAAAGAGAATTAAGAGTTAACTCTAATTTCAAGTAAAAGAACACAAGCATAGACAATTCTGCACAAAAGCCACCATATTCCTAAAGGAACAAAATTCATCAGCAGTCTAAAAATGACTATACTGATATAATTTCTTTCAACAGCCACACAACAAGACAGTAAAAGGCTATTTCTTATACAACAAAAATGCCTTCATAGAGAGGTGGCTGGCCACAATACTTCTACAGACCATGGGAGACTCCTTTACAGTGGCCTCAGCTTCCAGAAGGCAAAGATGTCCCATGCCAGTGCAGAAAACAACTTTTCCTATCTCGCAATGCCATCAGTTTATCGTTGTATATCTGAGCACAACTACAACCAAGCTCTGCCACGTTGCTTTCAACCCTTGTGTACATGCTAAATAACATGAAAATAGTAACACAAAAACCAGGCCTTTAAAAATGTTAGTGTAGTTTTGAACTACTTTCACTTTAAAACTTAATTAAGCTATTATGGAGGCAACACGCAGCTGAAATTTAAGAAGAGTCCTTCAAATTCTTAGTATCTATTGATGGATTTCATTATCAGATATGAATGAACAATTCCTTCATTATATTTTTAGCAGTTATGTGGATTATAAAAATAAAAAGATAAAGTTAAGACATTTAGGTTGACTCTTGTCCGCCTCACACTCTCTGGCCCATACAAGACTATCACCTAGAATACTTTGTGCAGTGTAATTTTTACTGACCAAAGCAATGGGGCTTTCATTAATATCAGCATCTACTCAGTTAATACCGTTTTAATTTCTACAAAAGATATAAAATCTAACTATAACCTAGCTGCCTTTGAAGAAAGCGATTGTTTTAAATGAAAAGAACCCTAAAATTAACAGAGCATTAAGGAATGAATAATTCACCTTGGTTCTGCTTTTGAACCCGTTAAGTCACCTTGAATAATTGCTTTGAAAACAGTGAAACTTCATATCTCATTTTCCATTCTTGTATATTGAGGGATTTTTTTTTAAAGGTTAAACCCTGATAAGTCATGCTAGCTGCACCATTATAAATTATTACCTGAACCTCGGAAGTCATCTGTCCACATTCCAGAGCTGTGAAAATAAGTGGGGGAGGGATACAAGGATTCCTGCCTGTCATTAGGTGTATTAAATACATTTAACTATCAAGCCTTCCCTCTAAACCTCAAAAAACAAAAAACAAACAAAAAACACCTTCCAATGAGCAGCATCTAAAAATGTACAAATAGCTAGAGCTTTGCTGTGTTCCAGTCTCTAGTCATACTAAGTCCGTGGTTCTCAAACTATTGTTCTGGTGACCCCTTTCACATAACAAGCCTCTGAATGCGACCTCCCCTGCCCCTTACAAATTAAAAACACTTGTTTATATATTTAACACCATTATAAATGATCGAGGCAAAGTGGGGTTTGGGGTGGAGGCTGACAGCTCGCGACCCCCCATGTAATAACCTTGCCACCCCGTGAGCGGTCCCACCCCCCCGTTTGAGAATCCCTGCACTAAGTCCAGAGTTGTAATCTAATGCAACAGTAAATTAGACTTTTGTTTCCAATTACAGACCAAAAATTACATTTTAAACAAGGCTGCTGCAAAACTGCATGCATTACCAAACAAGAACATCCCAAATTTTAAGCCACTAAATGTTCTTCAGAAATGACCTTGTTATTGAAGGGTCTGCATCTACGTGGCTGCCAAATAAATGTCAGGCTGCACAACAGACTGAGTCTTTACTCTAGACTTTTGGGGGGGAAAAAAAATTGCGTCAACCTGTTATTTGCAGCAGATAACAGAAGCCCTGATTTCTACTTCAAAACACACTAACAAGCAAGCTGAACACTTAAAATGAAGGGCCCATTCTGTCACTTTTACTTATTTTGAGTAATATTTAACTGCAAGGTGTCTCATTGATTCTAATGGGACTAATTGCAGGGTAAGGTACCGTAAGAGTGGCAGAATCATGCCCTAAACATTTAGAAGTGACAGTACCAACAAATAATTTGAGGTATTCTGCTACTAGCTAGCTATCTCAGGCATTTCTAAGGACCCTATCACTGTGATATCTAAGTGCCATGTAATATCTCACAGCTCAGATGGTGGAATACCTGGACAATAGCCAAGCGACCTGGGCTCCTCCTCTGGCTGGGTCATTAAAACTCTTTAAAGGGGGGAAAAACAGGCTCTAGTTAAGCAGTCTCTCTCAATCTGGAAGCTCCACCTCCACCAGTTTGTTCACTGGACAAGATGTTCCTCAAGGAGACAGGTAAGTCTATTGTTCCTAATGATTACTTAAGACCCCTGCAACTATAATCACATAGATAATGACCAGGTTTTAGCCATTGAACCTGCAGCCATACATTTAATAGCTGAGCTACAGAAAAGATCTGCTACCAGCTCTGCTAGCAGGAACAGGAACCGAGCAACTGACAAGTGGCTAGAGACATTTTCTTTCATACAAAAAGAATCTTCTGAAGCTTTCATCAGCACAGGCAACAAATATTTAGGCTGTGAGAAAACAATCCACTAGATGCAATAGATTTAAGGTAGACGCCACTAAAGCTAACAAGACTTCCAGCCAGCAGATTCATTTCAACAGTATCTTATGTCACTAGAAGGGCATGATTTGCACTAATGCAAAAAATAAGTATGTCAGTGCTGCTCCCAGAGGTCAACCCCCAACATGTAATTGTCACTTACGTTCCATATTAACAACTACCCAGCATGACAGACCTTTGCACACATTATAGTTATTCCAAGCTAGGTATTGCTAACATATTCATCACAGTAACACCCAAGCACTTCTGGAGTTTCTATTCAGCTATCAGGGTTACATTTCACCTTAGAGAATCAGGGTTTCTTTGAGACTACAGGATGAGGAAGGGAATAGGACACAATATAGTCTCAATGGTTACAAACCAAACAAGACATTAAGTTCTGTTAAGAAATGGAGAATATTTGAGATAATGGCATTATATAAATCAATGGTACTCCCTTGGCTAGCATACTGTTTTCAGTTATGGGTCACCTGTTCCAAAAAGAATTCAGCAGAAACTGAACAGGTCCAGAGAGCGATCACAAAAAGTGATTAGCAGAAGAGAAAGACTTCTGTAGGCAAAAAGTATAATGATTAGGGATAACATTTTTTTAAAGTGTCTGACTTTGTCCCATTTTCAAAAGTGACATGCACTGAGGAGCTTAAATCCTGCTTAGCTCTCATAGAACTTTGATGCTTTTGAAAATGTTATCTTAGCACTTCTTAAAAAACAACAGATGGTTAACAGGCTTATCACACACTCCATTTACCCTCCTAAAACAAGAACAAGGAGATACCAAACAGAGTTATAACGTATTAAATTTGAAACTGAAAAGGATTTTAAAAAAACAGTCATTAATCCCAGGCCACAAGACATGGACCAAGAGCATAGCAGGATTCACAAAACCTTTGGGCATTTATATTGTATGCAAAACAGCCAGTTATTAACAACGCATTGTCCACATCTCTGTGGCACCTAAGCACCTCCCAAAGAACTAAGTACAGAAACAATGCAAACAAAAGTAGGTTGATTGGTTTATAGATATTTTCGTTTGGAGTTTTTGTGCTTGTTTGTATGAATAAGTGTGCTATGTGCACATGTATGAGAGAACTGAGGGAAAGCTTAACTGAAGACATGAATTTTGCAATTACACCTCTACCTGGATATAACACTGTCCTCAGGAGCCAAAAAATCTTACCGTGTAATAGGTGAAACCATGTTATATCGAACTTGCTTTGATCCACAGGAGTGCGCAGCCCTGCGCCACCCCACCCCCACCCCCGCAGCACTGCTTTACTGCATTATATCCAAATTCATGTTATATCGGGTCGTGTTATATTGGGGGAGAGGTTTATGTCTGAGTGGCCGGTTCTGTGGTCATTCTTATCACTTGTAAGAGCTCCATAGCACAGGTAATGACTCTGTGAAAATTCTGTCTCCCATACCCTCAAGCCTCTTGCTATTGGCTGACAATTTCATTACTGCAGTGGCATGTCATTCTTGTGCGTGTTCTTGTGAAGGGAGAAGAGATCTCACAAGTAGCTTGGGACAATCCCATGAAGGGCCTGATGATGAGTTTACAGAAAATTGTGAACAAATTACAATAGGAGGGCTACTGTGTCTTGTACTCATTTTTTAAAAGCTCTAAGAGTACACAGCTTCATTTCTAGATATGAGTTCATAGACTCAGATTTTAAAGTCAGAAGGGACCATTATGATCATCTGTATAACCTCCAGGCTTGAGTATTACAATCACATGGACCACAGGCCAGCTTGATGTCTGATAGGATGGGGAGCAACCTTCTAAGCAAACAGGAATGGAAATGGGAATTTTTTGCTTCTATGACTATTTGGTTACATTCAGGAATCCAAAAAGATCCCATGGATATGAAGTGACTTAGGGTAGGTCTACATTGAAACCCACGCTCCTGCAGTAGAGTTTCAGAGACCGTATCAGCTAACTTGGACTCGCACTACAGGGCCAAAAAAAGCAGTGTAGACATTATCGCTCCGGCTGCAGCCAGACCCTCAAACCCAGCGAGGGTCTCTAACCCCTAGCTCCAGCGGGAACATCCACACTGCAAGCTCGAGTCAGATGAGAGCACAGACTCTCTGCCATTGTTTTTTTCCTGCAGTGTTGACATACCCTCAATTGGAAGGCATCTATAGTGGGGGATGTTATGAGGCAAGTTCTTCAACGTGACTCCCTTTTCCTACCAGCATCATCTATCTGGCAGGGGTCAGCTTTAACAAGCTGCTCTTCACCCTGAAAAGATTTTGGCTAGTCATTCACAAGTCTGGGAGATGGGACTATTTGAAAAAAAGATGCAGAGACTAGTTTTGATGTGCACTGCTGGCACTTCAGCCTAAGTTATTTCATCAACTCTCAGCTTTACACAAACATTGAACGATCTGGGTTAGAAGACTGAGCCTTGTGGGGTTCTGAAGGTTCTGTCAAAAAAAAAAAACACACAAACAACCAAAGTTTGGTGTGAAAGGACTAATTTGAGGCATTCAACATTTCTACTCATCCCTGCAGCATCTTGGGAGACAGGACAGATATATCAAGCAGTATCAGGTGGTGAACAGTAATATTAAAAAGAACAGTGTCCCAGCAGGAGGAATATGAATGGACTTCACCTGGCTATGAATCGAAAGCAGTCATTCACCAAAACAAATGCTTTCTCATTACAATGACCTACCCTGAAGCCTGACAGTTATCCAGGACACTGACAGCTAACAGGTGACACTGGAAACTCTTTGGTACTAGCTTCTTATTTATCTTGGTTAGAAAAGAGATGGCAGCCTCTGACAGTAGTCTGCAAAGACTTCTGCACTAAGCAATGTTTTCTTTAATACTGGTCAGACAGCTACATGTTTTAGCTTTACCATCCAGAAAAGGCAGGGCTCAGTCACACATTGTGGCTGTAATGATTCCATGCCTAATTCATGTGAATGGGCCAAAGTCTTGTATTTCTGGGCCCACTTTTGGCTTTTACTTCTTGCCCATCCCACGAGTGATCACCTCTGTGAAACAATATAATTCCTCGCAAAGGCAGATGACACGTTCTAGGGTAAGAGTGGCAGCAGTGTGAGTTTACAAAGCAATTTTTCATCTAGCAAAGCTCCGCAGAACATGATTTTACTGCTTCAAAAGCAGATGAGATGCGAGCTCTTTGTTTCCTTTACAACAACATAGACTTCTTGAAATCCTGTGTCTCGTGTCTATATCTGACTGTTTTCTGAAATTGATGCACAAGTTTTCTTCCTGCCTACTTTGCTATCTGAGAACTCTGACAATACATGTGGGCAGTAGAGTGAGAAAGAAGCTTCAGTGCTGAAGTCTATAAAAGTAGCAAGGAAGGAGTTGTGCTGTCTCACTAAGTTTCTTTTTCCGTAAGAAAGTTTTTGAAACTGGAGGAGCCAAAAGTTTTCAGGGAAAGACAGTTGTAGTAATTTCTTATTTCACTGCAATAGTGAGAGTTTATTTCTCATAGAGGAGAAAGTGGTCCAACCACCAACACACGATTAATATTGCATTTCTTATGTCCACATGGAACCTGAGAATCTCATCCAGAATATGGCCAACCACAGGTGGGATTTAAAGAAGTACCTTAGAAACACCTAGGGTGCTGTGCTCAGACTGGAGTTTTGGGGCTTACCATATCAGAGGAAGTGTCATAGTGATGCTGAAGTCTCTCAGGACAATGAATCTTGTGAATCTCATCACCCTATCTGCTCCTCTTGGAAGCCATTGGTGTCTGGAGGTTTACAGACTAGTTAGTCTTACTTCTTGGACTCACAGAATAAGTGAATTACTCCAAGGATTTTGATTCAAGTGATTTGTACCTGAATTTGAATGATGAAGGGAATAAAATGGCTATTTCACCTCCAGATTCGTTTACCCTGGGTTGGGGTGACTAGAGTATCATACAGGCACGAGGTGTTATAAAAATGCATAAGGGATTTCAAACCTAATGATTCAGAACACAAACCAACTGGTAACTTCTCAGGATTAAGCATGAAGTTTGCCATTATGTGGGTGGTATCCCTCTTCTGGTATTGCCATTTATAGATCACCAAAAATGTAGAAAAGCATTTTTAACTTTTTAATTTGGTTTAAGCGTAGAGGTTTTTCCACCATCTATACTCCCTTAAACTGGATTTAAGATTCCTACCTATGACTCTAAATAAAGCAAAATTCAACTAATTATTTCCTCACACGCTTTCATGAGTCAGCAAGGATGAGGGCAAATTGCATTAGAATCATGTTTTTTAAAAAAGAAAACAGTGTCATACTAATAATTTAGCCTCATCCATGCTGGCCAGTCATACTGTGTTAAATACCAATTTAGTTAGACCTGAGTTAAACATAGTTAACTAAGTTTCAGTCCCAGTGGAGATATGGCTTATGTTAGAGGTAGATGTAGGTTTTAAGGGAAGGGAACATGCGGCAATAGAAAATTAAAGATTAATGGGATTACCACCCATTTTTCACCTCAGTCTATTTGCTCATTTAGCTCAACTTTAATCACAGCATCTATTTAAATGAGAGGTTTTATGAAAATGGTCTTCCAAAACAAAAACTGAAAAGTGGCAGCTTGAAATTAGTTTATAGGCTAATGTTACTATGCTTTAGCATCAAAGATCCAGAGACAGGTACTTGTAAAATAATGTAGAAAGTCCAATTATACCAGTTGTTAGCCTTACCATATCCAAGTTGTGACTTCCAGACTGGCTTATGGACTCTTAATCAAACCATTGTAGAGCAAAACTTATGTTCCCCTCTGCTCTGATGTTTCTGAATCCTGTCATCCCCACTTCCCCTCAAAGCCATTCTTTCTGTCCTCTCAGTGCCAGTTAACCTTTTTACAGAAATTCACTGTAGAAGTTAAACTTCAAATTATACCAGCTACATGAAAAGACCTTACTTCATCTCTTACAGGGATACATTTACCTAGCCTGATTCACCTTAAATTATAAGGAAGAAGAGTGACAATACTCATCACACAGTGTAAACAAAAGTGTTACTTTATGGGATGGCCTTTGTAACACCTCACTTTAACATCAGACAAAAATTTCTATGTAAAGAATTCCCAAATGAAAAAATCTGAGCATTAAGATTGTAAATATATCTCCCTCCAGAGGTGGGGGGATGTCACTAGAACTGTATGGTTTATGAACAAACAGCTTTTAACCCTACCCCCATCGCACATCACATTATGAACTATCCACAAAACTTAAGATATAGGTTTATGAGGTGTTTTGACTACTTTTCAAATGCCTGAAATCATTCAGTTGCTTCTATCTTCTATTTAGCTTATGTAAATTCAAACTTGTTTTAGAGGAGAAAATACAATGGGGGTCCCAAACTGATAGGACAAAATTCTGTCCAATGTAAATCAGAGTAACATCACCAAAGTTATGAGTAACTCCAGATCTCTACCAGTCAAAGACAGCAGAATTTGACTTTCTAGAGTGCATGTGGCCAAGAAAGGCCTCGGGTTGTATATGAGCGATGAAGTCTTGGATGGTAAGCAGATGGAATTCCCACCATGCTCTGAACAGTACACAGCACACTGGTATACAGGCAAAATCAGGGTAACCATCTTAAGCGTGGATGTTCACAGGTTTCCCTGTAGGACTTCTACAGTCCCTGCCTCAACTTGGGGGCTGAATAAATCCAGGAACTCAACACTGAAGGTGAGAGAGAATCCCCTCTCAACTCGCCTACTGATAATTTATACAAATCCCTGGGATTATTGTTTGTTCACAGTGCTCAAACAAAAGTAGAAACACTTATTTCAAATGGAAGCAAAAGGTTGACTTTGCACATTCCATATTTTCAACCAGTAAGTGTGAAGTCTCCATAACCATACCTGTCACTTTCAACATCTAACCACCATTTGCTACACATCTAGAATGCTGTTTTTGTTAGTCACTGAAATTCTCACAGATCAATACACAAGAAAAGAATCCTTACTTAAAACTTAACCAGGATAGACAAACTTTACTTCTAATAAAGCTGTTCTTGGGGCTTGGAAACACTTAGTAGTGAAATACAGAAATTTATTAGTAGAAGATGTATTTTGCCTTGTACATCACTGAGCTGCCTTAGCGTGTATAATTCTGCTCCAATCAAGGCCTACAGGAAAACTTACCCTAACATATCAATTCCATGTGAAGATCAAGAAAACAAAATTAAACAGCCTGCCAAGCAACCAGAGATTACACTGTGTCCAAAATAGAAGGATAATTTCAGTAACTCCATGTATCTGTCCACCATTGGTGGTTTTTTCCACTGCCACCGTGAGAGATACGAACTTATGAACTACAGATCACATGCTCATTTTAGGCTATATCTGCGAGGACATCAAGAAAAATTCAGTAAAACCTTGGGTGAGGTTTTGGGAATATTAGAAAGTAAATCAAAGTTCAGTAGACCCTGCAAAGAGACTTTGGAACCTACATAGTATACTGGCCTTTAAAACACATCTACAGCCATACTACATTATTCCACAGTGCACAGGTTTTCGAAGTATGGTACAATGACCATTGGTGGCCCTTGAAAAGTTGGCTGTCAGCTGGTGTTGAACTCTCCCTCATTTCGAATTTTAAATCTCACTAAAAAAACTAAAAATGCATTAATCACTTTTCTAAATTATTTTATGTAAACAACTATTGCATTTTCTACAGAGATCATAAGTGACCCTGAACCATAAGGGAAGTGGTCTGCTTGACTGTGAATGAGAAGGAAAACATGCTATTAAAATATATGCCACTCTAAATGTTTGAGACGCCTCTCCATAGCACCTTTCAGTCTGACAGATCCCACCCAAAGTGCTTTAAAAAAATATGAACAGCACTGAAACAGTTACCTTGTGATGTAGAGCAGCAGCCAGTATGTGTACACAACACAAAGCAACATTTGGAATTGGAGGGAGAAAAGCTAGAGGCAACCACATCTCTTACAAAAAAAGTGCAATCGTATCTTTAATGTCCACCACTACTGATGGGACCTTAGTTGTTCAGGTTTCTCTCACACACACGGAAAGCTAAATGGAACTTAATATGGCTAAGTTACCCCAGTGGAATTCAAAACTATGCCTCCAAGAAGTGCAGGCATTTCAAATCCGACACCAACAAGCTATGTACATAGAAGCAGATAATTTGTTTACACCAGTTGACTGAAGTCCTCAACTCCAGTTTAGCATCTGGGTAGACAGGGAAGTTATCCGGAATATGAGTTCGTCACTGGACACTACTGCCTATCAGAACACACACGTTCTGTTTACAGTTATACACCCAGAAGTCCAAAAGGGAGAGAGGGAAAGAGGTTAATTTAACAAATACTTTTAATTTATTAGCATCTGCAGCCTCTCTTCGTATTAAGTTATCTTGTTGTGACTGTTTTTGTGGGACCTAAAAGCTAGCATCTTTTAAAGCAAAGTAAGATCAGAATACCTACAGGATACTACTTGCATTACTCTAATATTAATTTAACAGATAAATACCTTACTATAACATCTATTGAAAACACTATTGAAACATCTACTGTTTACCACGACACGTTTATACTTCTACAACATTAACATTACACATTCAGCAGTAGCAAGCTGACAATCTAATTTGTCCTAAAGCATTCAATAATTTAATATTTGCTCAAAAATATAATAGACAAATAAAATAATCAAACGAAGAGGCACAGATGATGATATATCTGGTTCCTTTTTTCCAGTGTAATATCTAGGGTTATCTAGGTTATTTCTCTTTTAATATTCAAAAGGAGTGTGTGTCAGTGCACAGATGAAAGCATAATAAGTATTACTGTTCCACTATGGGAAATTGTGGGGAAGATGTCACCATGAAGATCATCTAGGGTATGGCTACACTTGAAACTTCAAAGCGTGTGAGTGTGGCCGCAGCGCCAGCGTTGGGAGAGAGCTCTCCCAGTGCTGCACGTAATCCACATCCTCTACGGGTGTAGCTTGCAGTGCTGGAGCCGCGCTCCCAGCGCTGCGGCACTGTTTACACTGAGGCTTTACAGCGCTGTATCTTGCAGTGTCGGGGGGGGGGAGGTGGGGGTCCACTACCTGCGTCTGACAAAGTGTTGAAGTGGGTATTCACCCACGAAAGCTCACGCTCCAAAACGTCTGTTAGTCTATAAGGTGCCACAGGATTCTCTGCTGCTTTTACAGATCCAGACTAACATGGCTACCCCTCTGATACATAGCTCCTTAAGTGACAGCTCTCTCTCTCACCTTGAAAGAAAAAGCATTACATTTAGAAAATTATTGCAGGTCCTATCCTATTCTGCAATTCCTCAGCAAGTGGAACTCCCTTGGATTCTAACAAAAGCACTGTGTACAGGGAGCAGAATTAGGCTCTGTGTGTTAACAGCTTACGGCCTGATCCAACTCCTGTTGAAGTGAATGGGAGTATTTCCATTGACTTCCATGAATCAGGCCCTATAGAAGAAAAAAAGGACATTCTCTCCCTCTACCTGGAACTAGAGCAGTGGTTCCCAAACTTGTTCCACTGCTTGTGCAGGGAAAGCCCCTGGCGGGCCGGGTCGGTTTGTGTACCTGCTGCATCCGTGGGTTC
The DNA here is from genome assembly GCF_003597395.2 of Chelonoidis abingdonii. Taxonomy (NCBI): domain Eukaryota; kingdom Metazoa; phylum Chordata; order Testudines; family Testudinidae; genus Chelonoidis; species Chelonoidis abingdonii. Next base: position 4,885,194 of record NC_133779.1, read on the forward strand.
AGCCGATCGTGGCTCGAGGTTCACTGCTCCAGGCCAATGGGAGCTGCTGGAAGTAGCGCAGGTCGAGGGACGTACTGGATGTCGCTTCCAGCAGCTCCCATTGGCCTGGAGCAGCAAACCATGGCCACTGGGAGCCGCGACCAGCCGAATCCGCAGACGCAGCAGGTACACAAATGGGCTCAGCCCGCCAGGAGCTTTCCTTGCACAAGTGGTGGAACAAGATTGTGAACCACTGGACTAGAGTAAGAGTTTAAGATCACTCCTGGGACAGATGATAAAAATTAACTAGCAGCTGTAACTATTCTGTGCATCTCATGGCAGAAGGATAGTCAGGGACCCAAGAGACCTGTTTCTCCGCTCTAGCAAAGAAAGTCTGAAGTCACAAGTTAATGGGTCAACATGGCAAAGCAAGTCCTGAAATAAGCTATTTTTGTTCAAATATACATCCCAAAATATGTGGGACAGAACTGACTCATTCCAAATTTTAGACCTGATAATCAATAATGAAAGATACACCAGTGCATGTGTCTGGGTCACAGATTCAGAGGACAATATATTCTAGCTCTGCTTCCAAGCAAAGGTACACTCAGATACAAAGTGGGAACGAGGCTTACTGAAGACAGGAATCTTGTAAGAGACCAAGACACCAAAATGTTACCGTCTACAAAGTCAGTAGGAAGAGGTATTTCCAGAACTAATGGCAAGACCTTGAAACAGCACGACCACTGTACTGGAAATGAGCAATTTTCACATTTCTATGCATGTCTGACGACAACAGGAAAACAGGCATACCATTATTAGAACCAAAATTTTGAACTAAATGCACAGCAACATATAAATTGAAATACAGGCAAGGGCTACAGAATAATACATAAAAATAAAGTGAAAGAGAATGCAGAAGGCCTCATCAGTTATCTGGAAGAGGACAATTAAAACCAAAATATATTGAAAATATTGTTAGAAATAAAATAAGGCAGAACAGATCCCAGGTTCATAGCTCAAAAGTCTAGTATATACTGCCAAGCAACAACTTTTGGTAGTCAACTTATTGGTTTTCCTGATACTTGGGTAGATGAGTAGTTATAAGTTTCCCCTGTACCGCAATATACTGTTTAATTCAAACAATAGTCTATTATTTTTAACAAGATGATGAGGGCCGCAGCAGCTTCATCTTACTCTGCGACCAGACTGCCTGTTATCCCCTATATATTAGAACCATTGTGATGCGTCCCCAGTAACCAGCACACAGGATTCAAGGCAAGCTGCCATAGTGCCACAGTCAAAGCAGCATATAAAAGGCTTCTGAAATATCCAAAAGAAATTATAGATACAGCCGTTATCAGTGCATGTAAGAGCAATAGCAGAGAGGAGGAACGCAGCTTCATTACTACAGCTTACCCTGAAACCACAGCCATGTAAGAGCATTAACTCTGTGGACCAATGCAGCTTCACTACTATAGGCCTGCTCTAAAATCACACTGGACATCAAAGGAATTGAGATAAATGGACCAGTGATTAGCTAAGAAAAGCCTGGGTGACACTGTCCTAAAATTAGAAATCCCAGACAGCAAGGAAAATTTCTTTAAAAGTATAACAACCATTTGAAAGGCAAGATAAAAGAAGAAGAATACGAGTACCAGGTACCAATTAAATGTGAAAATCTTTAACGAGTTTAACAGAGCAAGGATCCAAGGGATAAGTTACTGAATGCATGGTGCCCATCAAATACATTCACTAGGAAAGAGAAAAATTCTCTAATAATCAAGAGTGAAATGTCAGGCTGTGGAGGAATGTAAAGGCAGGGCTTTTCTTTGCAAATAGAAATGTAACACTATCCTCCCCCCAACACTCACACCCCCAAAAAAGCAGTAAAGTGAGAATAAAAAGTAGATCTAGCAACTTCAATAAAGAGCAATATTCCAGGGTGTTGGATCTTCAATGAACCATTCCATTACAGCCTTACTCCTTCCAATCTCCTGTCACCACATTTCTCCACACCCTTTAACAAACAACTAACATTAAGGCACATTACAACTACCATGAACAACTGCCAATGTACTTAATATTTGACAGGCAAAACTGATATTAAAATTTCATCCTAATCAGATGAGGATTCAAAAGGATACTAAACAACTCTAAAAAAAACCAAAAAAAACCACACTCTTGGAAAATTTGTCATCAAGTATAGGAGGGTAGCAGCAAAAAGCAACAAGTAATGGTCAGAAATAAGTACGGCTAGCTCGGAGAGCTAATAAAACAGCTTTGCACTGCTATGTGAGAGACAAACACTGGAAGCACTTCAGAGGCAGCAGACTGCCCCTGGGAGAGGAGAGAAAGGAATATGCAAAGCATTGCTAAACTGTGATCCCTTCAGCCAACTGAGCAGCACTGATGGATTCCCTGCGGTGGGGGTGGGGGGGTCCCGCCCAGCCATCTGCAGAAAGATGGAAGCTCAGATGCAGGGCCAAGAGACAGCAGCAATAAAAGGGGAAATGAAGAATCATGACGGTTTCATCAAGAATGTGGATGACCCCAAATGGTTAAAGAGAGTACTTCACCACAGTATCAGAGTAAGGCCATTTGATAGGATAATTGGTCTAAAACTTACATGCAATTCCATAGGCACATGTTGACACACTGCACCTCAGGGAATAAAAAAAGCAACTGTGATAGCATAACCAAGGACACTACATGTGCACCATCATATTTGATAACAAGCACTCAGGATTGTGGTAGGCAAAAAAATAAAAATAAAAAAATCAGATTTTAGTTTATTTTCAACAACTTCCAATGGACTCAAAAAACAAAACTAAAAGTTTGGATAATCCAGATCAGGAGAAAATAATTAAAAAAAGAAATCAGGACAGAGAAAAACAGAAACACAAGTATCAAAGCATAAGTAATAAGGTATACTGTTCTGTAAGCATATTTACTACAACACTTTCCCCATTCCAGTATCATATGCCACTAGAAGCAAGACCTTAAACTAGAACCCAGATAACAGTGTTATATAAAATTCCAAACTATTACATATGAAAAAGGTAAACATCACCACGTCACACTGCAAACTGATCTGGGCATAAACAAGACAAAGACACTAACCTCAGTCATGAAGCCCTCAAATTCACTGGCCACTGGAGCTAAAACCACCATCTTCCCAGCATTTGTATTCCATGACTGTTTACTGGGCAAATGCCAATTTCACAGGCCCACAGCTAGCCCTCTCAGAAGAATTTTTTTTTTATTTTTTTATTTTTTTTTTTAACATTTATGAAATGGGTTCATTGGCATTCTTTTACTGACTAATCAGTGCTTGAATCTCACATCAGTCACCAGGCTGAAGAAATAAATCAATGAATCCAGGCCATTAAAAATTACATCACAATAGCAGCATCAGCCAGCAGTCCACCTACAATCTAAGCAAGCATTCACTCCAAGATCTATCTGGCCAGATTAAAATGCCAATTATCACTAGTCCATTTAGGTATTCTATCAACCATAAAATCACTATTTAGATATAAAAGCCCCTATTTGTCTAAAAATCCAGATTTAGGAATCATTGTCAGAAGTCTAATAATCTCATATGTAACATACTATCCACTTTCATATGTAAACAATTTATTACCAAAAAAGGTCTTTTTAATTGCCTATGGCAATTAATGGTAATGATTTTTCTCTTGTTTTATTCCTGTGAAGTGTGATCACTCGCTCACACAGCTGCCATGTGTCAGTACATGCAGAGGTTGCAATAGATTATGAAACTGCACACCATTGACCTTCCATGGAGAAGGAAAAACTGGGATTTTAAAGGTTTCCTCAGAGGTCCATTGCAACTAGATTTAAAAATCAATACAGTTCCAACATGCTGCTTTAATATGCAACAAAGAAACTTATTGCTTTGGTCATGGTCAATTTATACATCAGTCAGACTAATTTTCAAAGTACATAACAGCATATGGTATATGTTGTGGATTGTACAGCGTCTCTCTGTAAATCTGATGCTGTAAAATGATTGCAGTTTTCCCAAAGGGAGAAATAATCCTTCATATTTAAAGGAACAGTGTCAAATATTTAGAGATGTTTACTGCTTATCTAAAGAAAAAGATTTTGGAAGGTCTTAAATTAAAAACTTTACTACAGCCTGTTCAAAAAATTTATAATATGTAAACAAGCCACCAACCATAGCAGGAAAACATTCAGGTCTTTTAGAATGCAGGGTATGAGCATGTGACAGGACATTCAGTCTCTTCTTCATTGCACAGAGACCTGATGCTTGCTGAATATACTATAGTCACTTTGCAGAAGAGTCCAGAGATTGCATCAATATGGCAACTTGTGTTTTGGGATAGTGGCCACGTATTCAAAATGCAGTTGAACTTGGTGCTCAGACAACCAGAAGTCCAACGTGTTTGTTGTCTTCTGGCTGCCAAAAATTATCTCCCCTTGTACTCAGCTCCCCATGCCTTCCCCCCTGGATAGACACTGTCCATTCCACTGAGAAAAAAAACTAATACTACAAGCTCCTACAAAGGAGTGCACCCAACACTACAAATGCAGTCTCCAAGGCCAGACATACATGAGGAAAAAGCCATGTTTTCAAAATGTGATAAGTTAACATTTTAAAATCCTAGGGTAAACAGGGTCAGTTGTAGTTTTAACATTTCTTGAGAATTTAGAGAAAAAGAATCAAAAGGTAGCATGTGGAAAACACAGAATGGGAAGAGCACAATATTTTAAGCAAAAGTTCAGTTAATACACAGCTCAAGAGAATACTTTAACATTGCAATAATCCCACCACCCTCCATAATCAACAGAAAGGTGTTAAATTTACAGAAGAATAAGTGAAAACTAAAAGATCTCTTCCATAATAACCCCGCAAAACTCCGGAATGAACATTACGAATACAATCATTAAAAGTAAGGAGGACTCTTCACTTTCAGAAATATTGATATAGAAACAAATTGCAGTAATTCAAGCCATTCAATCAGATCTTTGCTATTGGAGCACTGGGTCAACAATGACTCAGCATGAAAAGTTAAGTCTTCTTTAAAAATGTGTAGCCAATTCCCCCGCAAAATATGAATTAATTTCCATTTGAATAACTGCAAAAAAAATGAAACAGGGCAGTTTGTGCTTTATTTCACCTGTTCAATGCAAACAAGAACTGTGCAATCAAAACACTGATTAAAATCAAGAACTTTACATCCAGTATTGCACATTAACTGCCACCCTCTTCATTATCCAACACCTCCTTTGGGACTTGAGCACTTTGGGTACTAAAAAGTGAGGTCCAAGCTAGACTGGAAAAAATAAAAAGTAACTTTATATCAGAATGTGACACTGAACAGCTTTACAAGTCAGGAGAACCATAAATTATCAACATAGCCATTGCTGCCTTTCAAAGAGGTCAGGTAATTCCCAGCTCCTTTCACAGAAATAATGGTTAGGAACACACCCTCATCATCTACTTCTTGGATAAAATGTCCTCACTAACCCAGCTTGATCTCTGCTAAAGGCGTTCCAGTGATGAGAAATGCAGAATCTATGCAGAAAACACACTACCGTACACCAACAGGCACACGCAACTATCACAGAAAATGTTACCACCCAGATTCTTGAAGCCATCAATACTTGAACAAAAGCAGATATAAATATATCATTTGCTTTGAATTCCTTCCTTCAATGTCAGCTCACAGCATGGAAAGCTGCTCATCCCACAGTCTTTACAAAATCAGTTATCAGCTCAAGTAAGTAGGGAAAAACATCAGCTCCTAGTAAATCTGTCTGCTCATTCTATTATGTAAACCAAGCACAAGAACATACACAAATACACCTCTACCCCGACATAACACGACCCGATATAACATGAATTCGGATATAATGCAATAAAGCAGTGCTTTGGGGAGGGGGAGGGGGGCTGCGCACTCCGGTGGATCAAAGCAAGTTCGATATAACATAGTTTCACCTATAACATGGTAAGATTTTTTGGCTCCGGAGGACAGCTTTATATCGAGGTAGAGGTGTATTTCTTTCTTCCAGTAAGAATGTGAATGATGGTTTTAAAAAAAAAAAAAAACAGGTCCAAACCTTTAGTTCACCATGCTAAGAAAATATTTACTGCCACACACAATATTTTCAGACCTCACAGAGTCACACTTTAAGAGAATAAACCTGAATTACTGGGACAAAAATGGTGCACAATTCTGCCCTGGAGTGCAAATGAAACTTGCAGGGCCTTTTAGAAACTGCAGATCATATTATCTTCCTGATTATAATTAACTGGCTAAAAGAAACTGTGTTTTCTGTCTCACAGGCTTTGCTAAATGTTCCTCAACACCATTTACAATTAAAAACTCATGATTGTCCTACTGATCACTGAAGTTATTTTGATTTACATCACATAGGAATGTTTTTACTCGGTGACTGTGTATCAGTGATACACACACACACACACACACACACACAGAGGATTTGATTTCTAATCTAAGTAAGAAGACGATAAAACAAAGTTGATCAGTGTAATCTTGCTAGCCCTTCACACAACTGCTCCCTCAGAGCTGTGGTCCAATCCTGCTGCCACAAAAGCCAGTAGGTTTCCAGTTGACTTCAATGTGAGGAGGACTGGACCTTAGTAACTGATTATGGGAAGGATTATTACAAACATATGCAGCTTGATACCCCCCAAAGGATGTGCTAAAATGGATATATATGTCTGTACTGAACGGACAGGTAAAGAGAGATGACCCTCCACAGAAGCCAATTTATTCTATTTTAATTTGGAGAATCATTTAAAACTGCAGTTTCCAAACCCTGTGGGACAATTGCCCCACTTTACCAGCCAGTGCCTGATGCATCCCAATTAACTGTGCATGCTACAAGCTCCCTGAGACAACTGGGACCCCCTGATCCTCAAATTTTGCCCTCCGACTGGATAGACCCTTTGTTCTATAAGAGATAGTGGGCAGAAGGTATGATAAACTGGTGCCCATCATTTGTCATTCAACTGCATAGCTAACCCACCAAAGAATTTATTTTGTGAGGTGAAGCTCGGAGGTGGCCAAGCTCTCCCACGAACTAGTGAAGAGAGACATATGAGCAGAAGGGGGGCAGTGATGGCAAACCAGAGAGGAGGGAATCTCTACAGTACCAGTAACAAAATCCAGAGATTCCAACAACTGGGAAATCAGAGTTCTCTATTGGAATGGGGATACTGGGAGCCAAGGGAGGAAAATCACATCTCTTTCTGTGAGGACAAGGGGTCTTCTCTCCCCCACCCAGCCAGCTCAGAGAAATTATTTATAATTGAAAGAGTGGGTAAATTTACTCTGGACCCCTTCCCTAGCAAGTACAAAGCAAAGAGAATAGAGGGGGCGAGGCCTAAAATCTGCAGCACTGTGCCTGAGGACTAAGGAGGGGGACATATCTTGAAATCTCCTGGCATTGAGGGTGGAGCAGACCACACTAGGACATGGGAGGACTGGGGTAAAGGGTGTTAGGAGAAAACCCCAGGAACAGTGAACAATATTCCCTGGCAGAAACCATATACTTCCTCATCTTCCCCCGGCACAAGAGAGGGGGCTGTTGACACAGGAGAAAAAGAATGGGGAAAAAAACCTTAGCAGGAGGATGGGGACTGATGCAACAGCCACCTAGAAGGAAGTGAGAGGACCAATGTTCCCTGGCACTAGGTGGCTCTCACATTTAACCCTCCCCGAGGGCCACAATGAGGGCTAGGAGGGTGCTTCATGGTACCTGGTCACGGGGTCAGAAAAAGAGGGCATATTTCCCCATACGTAAGCAGGGGCTGAAGTAGGCTCCTCACCCCCTGCCACAAGGCATCCAGGTGGAAGGGCAAGGCAGACAATTCACGATCCCCCTGCCCCCATGATCAGAAGGGTTGGGGAAACACCCACCCCACCTCCCAGGGCCTGAGGGACAGGGATAGGCATGTTCCACCTCCCCCACCCCCCTCAGGCCCCAGGGGTCAGGGGCTGGAAAGGAGGGCAGGTCATTCTTCCCATCCTCCACCCCCTCTCCCCTAGGCAGGGAGAAGGGGTCACTCCCCACTCTTCCCCTCCCCCATATCAGACGGGATGGGGGCGTCACTCCCTGTTCTCTACCCCCCAAACCACAGTGGCAGGTGGTCATTCCCCATCCTCCCCTCACATGGCAGGGTGGGTGTGGGGTCCCTCCTCGTCCTCTCCCCTCCCCCCACATGGCAGGGTGGCTCCCCCCTCATCCCTTCCCCTCCCCGCCACATGGCAGGGTGGGTGTGGGGTCCCCCTTCATCCTTCCCCCTCCCCCCACATGCCGGGGTGGCTCCCCCCTCATCCCTTCCCCTCCCCCCCACATGCCGGGGTGGCTCCCCCCTCATCCCTTCCCCTCCCCCCCACATGGCAGGGTGGGTGTGGGGTCCC
>NC_133779.1:4894404-4900227 GCF_003597395.2 Chelonoidis abingdonii
CATCTGCGTCTGAGTCTGCATAGACGCTCTCTGCCACACCCCTCCTCTAGCCCCCACGCGTGACCCCCCCCACCGGCACCCCACGGACACCCCTCTAGCCCCATGCGTGACCGCACCCCACGCCTATCCCCGCTGCCCGCGACTCCCACGCGTTCCCCCGCCCTGGCCCCACGCCGATCCCTATCCCCCCAGCACACCCCACACGTGCCCCCCCCGCTCCGTGTCTGCCCACACCCAGGCACGCCTCCCAGCTCCACACACCCCACACGCTTACGGCCCCACGGAGAACATCGTTCCGCTCTACGCACGAAATGATGGGGTCTGAATTGGCTGTAACCACTCAAGACAGAGATTTTGGGGTCACCGTGGATCGTCCTCTTGAAAACCTCGGCTCACTGTGCAGCCGCAGTCAAAAAAACCAACGGGATGTTAGGAACCATTAGGAAAGGGCTAGATTATGAAAGAGAAAATAGCATAATGCCACTGTATAAAGCCATGGTACGCCCACGCCGTGACGCCTGCCTGCAGTTCTGGTAACCCCCTCTCAAAAAAAGATATATTAGAATTCAAAAAAGTTGCAGAGGACAACAAAAATTACTAGCGGGGGTATGGAACAGCTTCCATATGAGAAGAGATTGAAAAGCCTGGGACTGTTCAACTTAGAAAAGAGACAACTAAGGGGGGATATGATAGAGATCTCTAAAATCATGACTGGTGTGAGAAAGTGACTAGGGAAGGGTTATTTACCCCTTCATGTAATACACAAACCAGGGGATCACCCAGCAAAATTAACAGGTAGGAGGTTTAAAACTCATGCATCAGGGCTACCCTACATCCCTGTGCACACCCCCACATATAGCCCCACACCTACCCTCCACCCCGTACGCAGGCACATATATGGCCCCACACCTACCTTTCACCCCTGTGCATACCCCAAGCCATGCCCGCCACATCCCATGCCTATGCCCGTCCTCATGCACACTCCACACATACCCCATGCTCTGTGCCCTCTTCCCCCACCACCATGCACTCCCCACACTCCATGCAACTCCTGTCCCTCCTCTTTCCCTTTTTGCACAGCCCACACTTACTCCCAAGCCTGAAGCCCACCTCATGCCCCATCCAGCCCCACACCCTTTGCACACACCCCCCACACCATGAATGCCCCCATACCCAGGCACACCCTATGCAACTCAACTCCACCCCTCCCCTTCTCCTTGTGCAAGCCCCACACTTAGCCCCCCATGCAAACCATCCAACCCTACACCAGCCCTCTCCTCTCTCTGTGCATAAACCATGCCCTAGGCACACCCCATTCAACTCCCACACCTCCCCTTCCCCTTGTGTATGCCCTACACTTATCCCCTGCACCCCATAGAAATCCCCTCGCTCCATCCAATGCCACATTCCCATGCATATCTCCATGCAACCTGCTCTCCTTCTCCATGAATACCCCACATGTAACTCCCACGCAACACTCATACCCCATGCAACCCTGCCACATATTGATCCGGCCCCACATCCCTGTGCACACTGCACACAACCTCCTTTCTCTTCACTCTGCAGACTGGCCCAAAGTCCCCTATAAACCCATCTATGCCCCATCCAACCTTCCTCCCCCGTGCATGCCCCCTGCAACCCCGCATACCACCTCACGCAACCCACCTATGCCTCATCCAACTTTACATTCCTGTGCATGCCCCATGCATACCGCCACCCATTTGTGAACAACCTATACAATCCCAGACCCCCAGCCTCTGCAAATCCCACAAACTCTGTACATAGCCCATTCCTTGTACACATCCTATTCATAACCAGCATGCCCCTATCCAACCACATGCACCCTGGAAATACACCCAGGTCATTCACAGTCCAGGCAACTCCCCCCACATCTAGGTTCACCACTTGTCCAGGTTTTCCTAGGATGGTCTCTTCTTCGAGGTAGCTGTGGTGCTCAGTGTGCACAGCCAGCTGTATGGGGTCAGGCTCATCCTGGACGTCCCAGTCTTTTGTATCTCAGAGGTGGCAACTCAGTGCAAAGACCTCCATGCCCAGGCCGCATCCTGTTCACATCCCCTATACCCCATCCAACCCCATACATGCCCCACAGCTTGAGAAACCACACCTACCCTCCCTCATACCATGCATTCCCCTGCCTTGTGAGCACATCCCATCCCGCCTTATGCACACTTGGTACAACTCTCCATTCACCACCCCTTTCCATCGCTCCCTGGAGCAACGCCAGGCACTCCCTCCCTCATGTGAGACTCTCGCTCCCCCATCCAGCCCCCCCCAAGCCTGTGCATGTCCTAAACAACCTCCTCATTCTCCCACACTGTCCCCACACCGCTCCCCTGGTCCTCTATGCAATCCTTATACAATACACAACCTCCACACAAAAACTTATGTGAATCCAATGTACAAACCTATGCAATTCTGACCCCCCACCACATCTCTGTGCACCTCCCTTGCCCCTATGCAATCTCTATACACACTTTTGCCTTATAGCATCCTCCTATCCCTGCCCCTCTGGCATTTCTGCTGGCCACAGCGGGATGCAGGCACCTCCCCTACAGAAGAAGGGAGGAATTAACACAGGCCAGTGAAGAAAAGCTACCCATGCCTTAACGTGTGGTTCTTCGCTTTGCAAAGCAAATGAGCTTTGGGGAGAGAGTCTCCTCTTGCAGACAGTAAAGTGATGCTGCCCTGTGCTGAATGTCTCCTAGAAGGATTCAGGTCTGCAGAGAATAAGGAGGGTCTTATGCCAGCCCTTGCGAGCTGGAAAGTTTCTTCTCTATTTCTACAGCCGCTTAGCCGGGCATTATTTGGTAGAGAAATTGTGCATATGAATGGCCTGTGATAATGCATCAAGGAACTGTTCTGTAAGTAAACTACACAAATTGGTATAGCCCTGCAAATACCTGTGGACCATTTTTGCGGATCTTGGATCGGATGCAGATACAAATTGGACCAAAACCATGCTTGTTCCATAACAGACCTTGAGACCTCCACGGGAAGAGCCCTTAGCTTTCTTAATTCTGACCCTCTTTGCATGATGCTATTAAATGCTTCCCTGCCCCTTTGCTCCCAAAGGGTCTCCCATCCAGCTGGGAGTTCCAGCAAATCTCCTCTCCTCCTCAGGCTCTTAATGGTCAGCAGCAGTGTTAACTGTACTTCAATACACAGAAGGGAGTTATTACTATCTCGTTGCAAAGCCACCGCAGCAAACTCCATATGCCCATGGTTCAGCACAGCCCTAGTCCATGCTAAACAAAGAATACAACTTCCAGGGCATCTCAAACTTTTATTGCTGGGACCCCCTTTGAAAATATTTCAGACTGTGACAACTCGCCCCTGAAAAAAGTGACGCCATCCCCATATCACACCACCCTTACTTCTGCACTGCTGCTGGGGGCAGTGCTGACTTCAGAGCTGGATGCCTAGCCAGCAGCCCCTGCTCTCCAGCCATCCAGCTCCGAAGGGTGGGGGCTGACAGATCGTGACACCCTCCCATAATAACCTCGCGATCCTCTGAGGGGTCATGGCCCCCCTGCCCTAGCACTATGGGTTTAATAGCCCACTGCAGAAACCTTAGCCTTTGCATCTGGCCTTACATCTTTTTCTCCTTTCTCTTTCAAGTCTTGTCAGGTGAGGAAACCTTCTCCCCGGCTCATAAAAGGACGGACTCATCTCTCAGGGAAGGTGTGTGTGATCCAGATTTAGCACTGGGGCAGGTTTTACATTAGTGAGATACCATGGAGAGCAGAACCCCAGAGGGAGGGCATACGGGGTCAGTGTGGCCTACTGGAGAGAGCACCAGATGGGTGTCAGGAGACCAAACAATATCAAGCCACCCACATTTCTAGGCAGCTTTGGATTTGCCTTTTGTTTGGGCGGAGACCCATGCCTGTATTTGGGTTGGAGACTTCTATTATTTCAGGCACTTCTTTACATTCACCCCGAATGAATGGCGATGCTTATGCCCAACCTGTAACAACAAGGTTTAAAAAAAAAAATCACATCCTTAATAGACAAAGTTATCACCTTCACCTTGATCACCTTGATCGATCCGCGTATAGATTGCGCCGATCACAATACGTCTTCCATTCTTCTCTTAGTTATACTGGGACAAAATCTATACATAGATCAAACCATAGTGAGAGACAGTCCCTGTCTCAAAGAACTTACAAGCTAAACATATAAGACAGACAAAGGGTAGGAGAAGAAACAGAGGTAAAGTAAGTGACTCTTGATTCCTGGTCCATCACCCTATCCAATAGGTTTTGCTGCCTTTAGGTTGTTCCCTTGGATGGACCTCTGGGCCCAGATCTTCAAAGGTCATATGAGGAGAGACTAAAAAGATTAGGGCTGGTCAGCTTTGAAAAGAGACGACTAAGGGGGGATATGATCGAGGTCTATAAAATCATGTGTAGTGTGGCAAAAGTGGATGGAGAAGTGATATTTACCCTTTCTCACAACCCAAAAACTAAGGGTCATCCAAAGAAATTAATAGGCAGCGTGTTTAATATAAACAAAAGGACGTACTTTTTCACAATGTACAACTAACCTGTGGAACTCATTGCCACTGGATGTTGGATTGGCCAAAAGTACAACTGTGTTAAAAAAAGAACTGGATAAGTTCAGGGAGGATAGGTCCATCAGTGGCTATTAGCCAAGATGGTCAGAGACGCAACCTCATGCACTAGGTGACCCTAAACCTCTGACTGCCAAGAAGCCAGGAGGGGAAGACGGGCCGATCACTCCATGATTATCATTCTGTACACTCTCCCTGCAACTCTCGTACAGCCCACTGTCAGAGACAAGAAACTGGGCAAGATAGACCATGATCTGACTTGATATGACAACTCTTATAGTCTGAAGTATTTAGAACTCTAACTCCTTTGTGGGCCTTAATGATTCCTCCATGCTGGGAGAAGAAAAGGTGCTAGACCTCAGGTTTGGTAGAGCCGAGTGGGTTACAGAGAGCAAAGTGAAAGGAAAGGTCTCTATTGCTTTAGTTAGAGGAAAATAAACTTGATATTTGCCTCATTTGTAATGGGAGTTGGAGCTGCCAGCTCTGGTCCAGATGAGCAGGAAGAGGCTACGGCAGAAATGGCCAAGTTTACAGAAATAAGTCCTGAGACACAGCACTACCTCTTGTAGATTAAGTCTTGTCCATTCATCTGGGAGGTGGGGGTGGTTGAGGAAGCAGTGACTGATGGGAGAAAAGGGCCAAGCGGCTAGTCAGTGCCTGACCCACAAGGTGGAAAACGTTCTAGTTGAGAAGAAAAAGCCATTCCTAGAGCTGGTCTCTTTAAACAGCTCGTCCTGGAAAAAGCTACAATGTCCTAGCACTTGTTTGTGTATATTAAGACTAATAATTATTTAAGCTACAAACAAAAGGTTTCCGGAGCGAATGCTAAAAGTGGAGCCCAGGAACGAAGACAGTAGCTGGGACTCTCACACGTGCAGGGAGCTGGTATATTAGGTAGTAATCACACTTGATCTTTCATCTAAGAATTTCAAGCCATGTTATAGCAGCAAAGACAGTGGCAGATTTCGAGTTAGTGGGGCCCTGTGCGCAGCTTCATTTTCAGGGTCCCTCCTCGGGACCCAGCCAAGAAAAAGAACATTCTCTCTTATCCCCCATTTTTCATTCTTTTTTTCTTCATCCTCCTCCTATATTATAAGTAATGGGAAGTAAATGAAAATAAAGTGAGGTACCTTGGTTGGGGCGGGGGGCTGAGGTGCAGGAGGAGGTGCGGGGGGCAGGCTCTGGGAGGAAGTTTGGGTGCTGGATGTGGGCTCTGGGCTGGGGCAGGG